>NC_080176.1:65315925-65554359 GCF_950295315.1 Erinaceus europaeus
CAGTCAAATATACCACCAATGCCTGGCCCTAAGCTGTTTTCTTTCTTGATAGCTCCTATTGTGGTGAAAATTAAGGCCTGATCTGTTTCCTGGTGGCAACAGCCACAGGAGAACAGCACCATGTGATGGAAATGTGATGAAGGATGCCTGGAGAAATACCCCATTTCTTTTTTTTTTTTAAATATTTTATTTATTTATTTATTTATTTATTCCCTTTTGTTGCCCTTGTTGTTTTATTGTTGTAGTTATTATTGTTGTTGTTGTTGTTGGATAGGACAGAGAGAAATGGAGAGAGGAGGGGAAGACAGAGAGGAGGAGAGAAAGATAGACACCTGCAGACCTGCTTCACCGCCTGTGAAGCAATTCCCCTGCAGGTGGGGAACCGGGGTTCGAACCGGGATCCTTATGCCGGTCCTTGTGCTTTGCGCCACCTGCGCTTAACCCGCTGCGCTACAGCCCGACTCCCGAAATACCCCATTTCTATTATTCTTCTGGCATTGTGCAGTGATGGACTCTGAAATTAAAATGCGTATTTCACACCCCTGTGTTTGGAGGATGGCCATTCACTATGCATCAGCTATCTACTGGTGCTCAGCACATGGAGAAAATTACATTTTCTCACTTGCCAAATGGAAGAGATAAATTATCTCACGTGGCCAAGCACAGTGCTCCCAAGAGCAGGGCCATAGACCCAAGGCACTGATCTAGAATCTCCAGGAGAGAGGGCTGGAGCTTTCCTGGTGTCTTCATGGGCCAGTCTCTTCATTTAGACCCTCTGGACCCTCCTCTTACAGGACTGAATGTGGTAGGGCATTTGCTTTACTGGATTTTTTTTTTTTTAAACTGAGATGAGCACCCTTCAGGCCTCTTCTTATTCCTTCCTAGAAAAGATGCTATAAAAATGAATAAATCAAGACAAAACATTTCATATTTATGTACAGCCACTGAATTGATAATCCTTATTTGTAATGAAAGTTAAAGAAGGAAATGTTAAAATGTGATCTTTGGGGAAGGTATATTAGAACATCCTACCATGGAGACATTTGCCTGTTATAATTTTCCTCTTTTCCCTGTCTACTCTTTCAGGTTAATGAAGGTCCAGATAGGTAACAGCTGTCTCCAAGGTAGCCAGTAAGCCCTAACCTATTATCTACACACATATTATTAATAGCAATTGCATCTACACAATAATTACACCTGGCGTTTATTACCCTTCATATGGCCATCGTTTTTCTAGCCACAGATGCAGCTTTCAATATGATGGTACAGCGTTTTGTTCGTTGGTCTGTTTTTACATTCATTGCAATGAGCAATTTTATGATCCACATGCAGCAATATTGAACGTCTCTTCTATACCGGGTATGATACTCGGCCCTGGAGAAGTGAGGACTGAGGCAGAAGTCACCATAATACACAGCGGCCCCCATGAAGCGTCCAAATAAGCTTCTTGCTTTGAATGTTTTAGTTGTTGGGAGGCAGGAGGGATGGCTCGTGGGCAGCTAAAGCCACTAGTGACCTTATACAAAATTTAGGTTATTTTTTTCTCCCTCTGCCCAGAAAAGTAGCTGTTTAATCATCCCCCCCCCCCCGGGGTACACGTAATTAGAGACAACCGTGTGTGATAGTCAGTGATAATCAGTGTGGTCCACTTCGGAAGGGACAGAAGGCCACTTGGTCACCAGCTACGGCCAATGTGGCTGGGTTCTCAGGATTTTTCCTTCCACCTGCTTTCTAGAGTGTCACTCCCCTTCTGCCAGTGTCACTCGGACCGTGCCCTTGGGTGCTGGGCATCCCGGGCGGGGTCGCTCCTCAGCTTGTGAGCTCGGCGCCCCTCAGCCCAGCGCCTGGCGGGCGGTTCCTCCCCGCCCGCGGGTTCCAGGCCGCCCCTTGCCCTCCTCTGCGCCCCACCCCCGGCCGCTGCAGCAGCGCGGAGTCCAGCCCGCTGGGAAACGCGTTTCTGTCGAGGCTCAGAACAGCAGCCTTCCCACCCCGCCCCCTGTCTCGGAAGAATCTGGGGCGTCCCCTCCTCGGGACGAGAGGGAGGTCGTTGGAGAGTCTGCGCCGAGACCACCGGGCAGGTTCTTCCCCCGACGGGGACCCCGAGCCCGCGGGCGCCCGGCCCCCCAGGTGAGGCGGCGTGCACACAGGCGGCTCCACTCGGCGTGAGAGCGCGGTGGGGCGGCGGGGAGGACCTGGGAGGGGCGCGCGGGGGAGGCTGCCGCCCCCCGGTGCCCAGGCCCCGGCTCCAAGCGCTAGTTGCCAAAGCAGGTGGGGGCCGGCGGGCGGGGCGGGGCGGGGCTGGGGGCGGAGCCGCGGGGAGAGCGCGCGGGGGCCGGGGCTGGAGCCGGAGCTGGAGCCGCGAGCCGCGCAGTCCGGGCGCCCGCGGAGCTCGCCGCTCGCCGGGGCCGGGACCCGCCTGGCCGAGCGCGCCGGCGCCGCCCCGCAGACAAAGGCGCCCTCGCGGGCTCTGCGTCGGGTAAGTGGCTCCCCCGGCGGCGCCCCCTCCCGTTGCCCGCATCTCTCAGAGTTCACTGAGCCCGGAGCGGCTGGGCTGAGGGGGAAGGGGAGGCGACCCCGCTCGTCCCCCGCTCGCACCACAGAGCCCCTCCACCTTTCACAGAAAGCCGGGGAGACCCTCGGCCGGCGAGTTTGGGGGCACCGGGCTGTCTCCCTGGGGACCCGCACGGCTGCCCCTGGTGACCCCTGCTCGGCGGTGCGGGGGATCCGCGCCGTGGACGCGAGGTCATCCGCCGGCCTCCCCCGCGGTGTGTGTGTGCCCCGCCAGGGAGGCGCTGGGACCCGGCGCCCTGGGGAGGACCCGGTCCTGGGTGCGTTAGGGGGCGCCCTGCGAGGTCAGATGGGGGGCTCAGCGCCTCGGCATCCTCCCTTCCCGCCGCCCCGCGCTCGGGCTCAGGGGCTGAGAGCAGCGCCCCCTGCAGCCCACCCGGCCGCGGCGCCCACTCTGCTCCTCCGTGGGGTGCGGCGGTGGGGCCGCGGGCGGGGAGGGCGGGCGGCAGCGGGCTGAAGATCGGGGCTGACTTGAGCGCTCGGACCCGGGCCGGCTCCCTCCAGCTGCTTCCTGGGCTCTTCGGCTGATAAGCAGTGGGAGAGCCGGAGCGGCTTTGGCTTTTGTTCTGCCCGCGACTCCCGGGAGAAGCCGGGGTGGGCGGATGGCCCGGGGGCCGCGGCGGGAGCTCTGGGCTGCAGCGGGAGGCAACCCCGGGAGGCGGAGCGCCCCGCCGGCTGCTTGGTGCCCGGGGCCGGCCGCTGGTCCCCGCAACGGGACAGACGGCGCATTGTCACGTGCCTGTCCCAGCGCTCTGGGAGGCGCTACCTGGAGACACGCATTTCCATTCATGGATCTGTGCCTGGGATCCCATAGGTGCCATCTCATCTCGCTGTCTGCTACTATTCCATAGACGAGCCCGGTGCAGGGGTTCAAGGGGGCGACTGCGGGCCAGGCAGCCGCCTTACCATTCTGACCCGCTCAATTTAAAAAGATACTTGGGTACCTACTGTGTGCAGGGGCTGATAGGTCGCAAACTTTTTGATTTCGTCGATATTTACTGAGCACCTATTATATGCAAAGCTGAGGTGTCTTGATCTCTGTTCAGAGTATTTTGCTGTTTATGTTCATGGTTGTTAGCTGTGCTTGAACTACTGAACTACTGCCTGCTGAGTACAAGCTCCCCCCTTCTTTCTTTCTTCTTTTGTAGATGATGTCCCATATACTTTTGGGGAGCATATGGAGACGAGGGAGAATGTGTCTTCCAACTCTGGAGGTACTTGCACGTTACTTTTTGTGTACTGTTTGTTGCCCCGTGGTCAGGAAAGCTGCAGCTGGAGGGTTTTATCAAAGGAGAGCTGGGCAGGATAATAAAGGCTCATTCTGGGACCTCCTTCCTAGGCAGTTTCTTACCATGGTGGTGGTGGTGGGGGGGGAGAAAGTAGTTCCTATTTGTGGAGCACAGGTGCTAAATATTATTGGGGGGGGGTCAAAGATTGATAAAGGAGGCCCCTGTTCCCCCTAGGGCTAGAGAATCTGGCCATGACAGACAGATAGACAGCCAAAATGATAATCATCCAAACAAGGAAGGGTGGAGGGGGAGCATGATGGTAGGACCAGTCTGGACCTTCCAGCCCATAGTTCCACACTGGTGACAACAGTGTCCCTGGACACTAGCTTTAAAATCCCCTCTTTGTTGAACTGGGCAGTTGTGCACCCTGTTGACCACACATAAGACCTGGGTTCAAACCTCTGGACCCCACCTGCAAGGGGAGAGAGAGCTTCACAGGTAGTGAAACAGAGCTGCCGGTGTCTTTCTTTCTTTCTTTTTCTTCCTTTCTCCCTTCCTTTCTTCCTTTTTTTTTCTTCCTTTCTATACCCCTTTTCTTCTCAATTTCTTTCTGTCCTGTCAAAATTAAAAAGAAAAAGGAAAATAAAGTAAAATATATATTTTTAAATCCCCTTTGCCTCTGGCTGGGGAGCTAGAGATTGAGTCAAGTGGCATGAGGGTCCCTTCTACTGAGAGATTGGATGGCTCTCTGACTCGGTAATCTTGGGATCCTGAGCCAAGTGGGGAGGTCCAGATTGGCAGGAGGACTGTGGGTCTGCAGTGTTTCTGCAGGTGTAGCCTGCTGTTGGGAAGCAGTCTGAGATGTGGCTTTGTCCAAAAGGTCATAACAGAGCTCTCAAAAAATAAATACATAAAATGACCTTGCAGATGGCACATATGACAAGGCAGGGGCAAATTCTTCCTAGCATTTAATGCCAGAGGAAAATAAAGTCTGTCATCATGGAACTGTGGCTTCCAAGCAAGGATTTGGCTGTATATCTAAGATGTCTACCTTTGTACCTTGGCCTTTAGCAATTCCTGGTAGCTGCTTAAACCCATCCCTTGGTACAATGATTCTTCTAAATTATGTCTGACTTCCCTTTTAAATTATTTTTTTCATTGCATAGTATTTTTCTTTGTTATGGACTCAGAAACATGGCTCCCTCCCCCACCCCTACTTTATTTTTATTTTATTTTTTTAGATAGAGAAATGGAGAGTGAAGGAGACCACAATATTGAAGCTTTCTTTAATGTGGTGGAGGCTGGGCTTGAACCTGGATCACGCACATGAGAAAGCATAGCACTATCTAAGTGAGCTATTTTGCAGGCCCTTAAAAGCCCCCTATTTGTGCAACAATACATGCTTAAGCACCAGAGGAACGGCATGGAGGTCTCAAACTTATGAGGAAAAACCAGTGGGGGCCAATATCAGGAATGGACATAAAAAATATGCACTGGCCTTGCAGGTGCATCAGGCTTCAGACAAAGCAGAGTGGCCACCCCCTTCAAAACAGAGGGAGAGAGTACCTGGGAAGGTGTCTTGGGGGGAACACCTTCTCTTAGAGAGTCTGAGGAATCTGATAGCTCATTCACGGAACGAAGAGGTCAGGTGGGGACTTTACCCAGGACAGTGTCAAGTTCACCATGATCCCGGAACTGCTGAGGATTCTCTCTCTTGTCCCAGCTGCAGGGGACAGCACTGTCATTCTTTCAGGCATTCCTGGAGTGGTTTCACCTGAGCTGAACTTGATGGTAATCTTCTTCCAGCCCAAGAATGTGACTTTCTCCTCCTCTCTCTAGTTGCATCCTTCCCTCTCATGGGGCTCAGGTATAGAGTCAGTGGCATTTATCTCAGTCCTCTGTCGTGCCCATTTCTTCACCCTCTTTCTAACCTCCTTCTTGTCCTTTCTTCCTGTCCCCCACTTTTAGATGCTCAGAGCCTTTCCCCAGAATGAAAACTCGGGGAAGCATTGTCATCAGTGACTTTCTCTTGAATATAAATGTAGGTCACTCTTCTCTCAGCCTGGGTCTTTGCACTTGAAGCCTCATTATGGATGGGAAGACTCTCTGCCAGGAGAGGATTTCAAGCATGGAGAAGTGGGGGCTGGAAGTAACTGGGGGTGGGGTGGCATGGGGCACAAATCCTTTCTTGGTGCACTGAAATGATGCTCTTTTTTAAGTCTTTCACGTTGGAGCCTTGCTCCTTCTTGAACCCCCAAAGTCTGGAGGCTTCATTGCTTTTTCCACAGTGTGGTGGTTAAAGTAAGACATAGTTCTGTGTGAGCCATCAGTCTGACCTTCCAGCCTTACTGTAAGGTTTAAAGATTAATCATCTGAGGCCCTGAGTTCAGTTTCTGGCACTGGCAAAAATAAAAGTTAATCATTTTCCAGAGGGAATCCTTGTTTTCAATTATTTTTTCAGAGAGAGAGAGAGAGAGAGAGAGAGAGAGAGGCCATAACTCTTAAGTTCCTTCAATGCAATGGGGGCTGGGTTTGAACCAGGGTCATGTGCATGGCAAAGCAGTGCACAATCCTTATGAGCTATTGTGCCAGCCTGGCCCTTGCTTCTTTCCCTTCATGTACTCATTATTTGAAGGCCGGGGTTCTCAAGTTAGTCCCTGCTGGTGCTGTGGGCAGCATCATTTGCTCACGGGGTTGGGGGAGGGTGTCCTGTGAATTCCAGAATGGTTATCAGCATCCTTGACCCACTAGATGCCAGCAGTGCCCCACACCTAGTGCAGCATCTTTGACACAGACGCTGTCAGTTTGGATTAAGGATTAGTTCCATCAGGATTAACTGAACCAGAAAGGAACTAGCTAGTTCCCAAATTCTCTTCCTTCCCCTCACTCTCAGGCAACTAGTATTCCAGCAGCTCTGCAGGTCAGAGTGAAAGGGACGCACTTCTGACTCCTGGCCCAGTCTTGCCACAGACCTCTTTGTACCCTTGGTCACCCGCATGACTGCTCTCTGCCTCAGTTTCCTCATTTACACAGTGGGACAAGGAGATTCCTTGCCAAGCTAATCTCTGTGACTGTGTGCATAATTGACCCAAACAGATCTTGTCTCCAAATAGATTTTGACTCTTGAAAAGCCTTAGAAAACTCAGATGAATTTAAATGCAAATGGAAATTGAGTCATGAAAAAGCCCACCCACCCCCCTTACTACTGTAGAGTATTGTAGAGAATCAGTTTCTTACAGAGGGGCTATTTCTTTGGGGTGTCAACTATAAATATGAAGAGGTTTACCAGGGTTTCACCCTGGGGATGTGCTGGCCCCTTGAGCCTGTGAGGCTGTTAAGCTTCTCACCCTCCTCTTTTGGATTGGTAAGTACTCCCAGCCACCAAACTGGAGTAAAGTGACTTCTAAAACCTTGGTCCATATCTCTGGATTTCCTTACTTTAAGATCTTGAGCCTGGACCCCCACCACCACCCAATCGTGTCAGCTCTTTGCTACTTTAAAGAAGACTTTTTAGAAAGATTCCCTCCAGGTGTCTTTATTGAGTACACTAGGAAGACTGGTTCACATTGCTCTGTTGTGGCCCAGAGGGGTGGCTTAGTGGCAGAGCATAGGACTTTCAAGTTTGAGGTCCCAGGTTCAATCCCTAGCAACAAAGGAAGATTTGCGAGCCTTTTCATGCATTTAGAAGGTGTATTCTTAACACTGTGCTGTCAAGAGGAACCGCCAGACATCTCTCTCCTGCCTTGCACCAATTCTCACCAAAACTTTGTCCATGGTATTGATAAAGCCAGATATATTTTCAGTGAACAAAGAAAAAGTATTTGCTAAGCTTAGAAAGGCTGAACAAGCGTGCACTCCAGGTTTGAGCCTGTTCCCTGCCGCACTGAAGGAAGCCAGATGGCTTTGGCGCTGTGGGTGCTCTCCCTTTGCCTCTCTGTCTCTATCTAAACATGTCATCAAAAAAAGAAAAGGCTGGAGAAATGGGTTTTGAATACTGGAAGACTCCTTTTTGTTGACGTACACTTAGTTCTTTTAAAAACAATTGTTCTTCTTATTATTATTGATTTAATAATCATTAACAAGATAGTAGGATTAGAGGGGTACAATTCCATACAGTTCCCACCACCAGAGTTCCACATCCCATCTCCTCCATTGGAAGCATGACGCACTTTAGGTCCAGCCCTGATCTCATAGGGTCATCAGTTGATTTTTCTAAAGAGATACAGAGTTGTTTTTTTTTTTTAAATTATTATGCCACTTTTCTATATGTCTGTTGTCAATTTTTTTTTCTATTTAAATCTGAGGTTTTTTTTTTCCTCAGCCATTTTGAGCCCACTTTGTCTGCTAATAAGATAGATATGCTGTGATTTCAGTAACATGTGTGAAAGCTGTGGGGGGGGGGGGTTTCAGACAAAGTTAACTGAGCTGATCCCAGTGCTTATTTATCCTCGAGGCCAGAACATAGTCTGCAGGATGCTTCCCCCCCCAAGTGTCCCTAACCTTTGAAGATACTCAGAACAGAGGGTATTGTTGCTCCTTCAACAGAAAAAAAACAAAAAACAAAAACAGGGGAAAGTTCAGAAATGTGCCATGATGTTATTTATAAGAATAAGGAAGATGATTGCAGTAAACCACTTAGGGAGAGGCAGTGAGAAACATATAACAATAGAGTAACTACAGCTAGTGGCTTGCCAGTCTGGGTTGGAACGGAGAAAATGAAGAATGTCCTGACCAATTACTGTGGAGTTTCAAGACTTATTGTGTATAGGTCTGAAGGGAGCTTAAGTATCGCACCCACTTGCTAGGCAGCAAAGCCAATGAAATACATAGCAGGTGGACAGAGAGACCTTTGAGATAAGCTGAAGAGAGAGAATTCTTTTGCACTGAATGAGAAAATGTCTGGTCAATGATTTTATTGTCATGGGATGAGTAACATTTATTTATTTAAGATTCATTTACTTGTTGGTGAGAGAGAACAGTATCACTCTGGCATATGTAGTTTAGGGAACTGAACTTGGGACCTTACGTTTACAGGTCCTGTGCCCTGTTGCTGTGCCACCTCCTGGGCTGCAACTGTTCATTTTTCTCCATGTCCCCATTCTTTTGAATTGAATAGAGACAAAAGACAAAGGCCACTTAGGTTATTATTATTTTTTTAAGACTTAAATTTTTTATTATTTTTATTTATTGATTGGATACAGACAGCCAGAAACCGAGAGGGAGTGGAGTGATTGAGGGAGAGACAGAGAGACACACCTGTAGCCCTACTTTACCACTCGCAAAATTTTTTTCCCCTGCATGTGGGGACAGAGGCTTGAACCTGGGTCCTTGTGCATTGTAGCATGTGTGCTCAACCAAGTGCACCACCACCCGGCCCCCTCCCCTCTTCTTTTCTATGAGTAGTTTTTGAAAGTGGACCTGAAATGCTTCTGTGGAAAAAGAGACAGTCAAAATATCCTTTGGCTTCTCTCTTCTGTTTATTCAGAAGCAGATCTTCAATGATCTGCCTGCCAGTCCTTTAACAGATGACTTTTCTCTTACTTAACCAACAAACAAACAGTGCAGTGTTTTGCTCCATATGCTTGAATTCAGGATTTGACTTCCACATTATATTAAATGCCTCACTTGTCTTCCATTCTGTCTTTCCTATTGGAAGGAATAATAAGGGCATTATTATTTAATTATTAACCACTGAAAGCAATGTCAGATTTCAGTAATCTAAAACTATATTGCCTTAAGCTAAGATTATTTGACATAAGATCTTTCCTCTCTAGTAATAGATACCTAGAAAAGAAAGTGTACAGCTGTGGGCAGGGGGTGGATATAGAAACGTCTGCATACCCAGCCATGATTACAGGGCAGTCGTACACTTCTTCGTTTTTTTTTTTTTTTTTTTTCCTGGAAGGACACATAAGACGTTGTTAGTGGTGGTAAGGTAAGAAGTAATTGGTGACTGAGGTGAGGGAAAGCATCTTTTACTTTTTATTTTAAATGTCTCTGTACTATTTAGCATTTATTTTTAGATTGAGACAGAAAGGCAGGAAGAGAGAGAGAGAGAGAGAGAGAGAGAGGAAGAGGATAGGAGAGAGAGAGAAGACACCTTCTTCTTCTTCTAGCGTTTGTCCTTCTTCCGTAGCCAGTCAACAGCGTCAGGTTGAGCCTGATGTAAAGTTTCGAGACACCACAACATCATAGCTCTCTTGAGTGTGGTGGGGGTTGGGCTTGAACCTGGATCTTGCACATGGCAAAGCAGCACTATCCAAGTGTGCTATTTCACTGGCCCCTGTACTATTTAGTTTTTAAAAGAGGTGCATTTTTTTTATTTAATAAGTAAATATGGGAAAAATATAAGACAGGGAAGACAAAAGAAGCCATGGTGTGAGACTCTCTCGTCTCTGAACTGAACCTATAGAATGGTCAGTGGATTTTTCTGGTTTCTATCAACCATGAGCTCAAAGTCTAGGAAGCCATGCTCACTAGACATCTTCAATAGCCTCCATGGTATTGTAACTTAGATGATACATTTTTTTTTTTAAGTTCTTCAAGTGATATAAACCAGTATGTTGAATCAGTATTACCTGATTTCCAATTTCTGTTCTGTTCTGTTATATTATGTTATTTTTTTTGCCACCAGAGTTATCGTTGGGGCTTGTTGCTTCCACTACAAATCCACTGCTCCTGGTGGCCATTTCCCCCATTTTTGTTCTTGGATAGGACAGAGAGAAATCGAGAGAAGAGGGGAAGACAGAGAGGGGGGAAGAGAAAGATAGACACCTACAGACCTACTTCATTGCTTGTGAAGCGACCCCACTGCAGGTGGGAAGCCGGGGGCTCGAACCAGGATCCTTGCTGCAGTCCTTGTGCTTTATGCTATGTGCGCTTAACCTGGTGCACTACTGCCCAACCCCCTACCTGATTTCCATTTTACAGATGAGAAAACTGAAGCTTGGTTGAGATGGGTGATTTGTCTGAAGTGACATAGCTACTATTTGCTAAATGCTGGACTAGAAGCCAAGAACCTCGGAAGAAAGAGCTTTACTATTTTCTCTGGACTTTCTTTCTTTCTTTTTAATTTTTTTAATTATCTTTATTTATTTACTGGATAGAGACAGTCAGAAACTGAGAGGGGAGGGAGGGATAGAGAGAGTGAGAGAGAGACACCTGCAGCACTGCTTCACCACTTGTGAAGCTTTCCCCCTGCAAGTGGGGACTGGGGGCTCGAACCTGGGTCCTTGAGCACTGTAACATGTGTGCTCAACCAGGTGCACCACCACCTGGCCCCTGGACTTCCTTTCTTTCTTTCCCTCTCCCTCTCCTTCCCTTCCTTTTATTTGATAAGATAGGATTTGAGAGCAGAGATGGAGATAGAGAGATAAAGATACCTGCAGCACAGCTTCATCATTTGTGAAGCTTCCTCCCTGCAGGTGGGGACCAGTGCCTTGAACCCAGGTCCTTGCACATGGTAATGTGTATGTTTAACTGGGTGAGCACCTGCCTGACCCAGAATACTCTTTTTTCCAACCACTCCAAACTGCCTTTTTCTAGCATATGTGCTGTAGCCTTGGCTTCACTCTGCTAAAACCCTAGTTAGGTGTTTTGTTTTCTTCACTAACTTCATCAGCATAGACTGTCTCGCTTCCTTCCGTAGTGTCTAGTACACTGTGGTGCATGTGTTGGTAACTTAGCATTTGTTTTGTGGAATTGGATACTCCAAAGAATTATCCATTTTTTAAAGGAAAAAACAAAGCAATAAACTTAGCCATTCCCTCAAGACTCATATCTTTGTCCACAGGAGAATTAGAACCACATGATGTTTGAGCTGGAAGCAAACCATCGTTGAGATTATTTGTTCTCTTTTATCAATGAGGAACCTGAAGGTCAAATGACTTGCTCAGGGTCACACAGGGAATTAGAGGTGACATGGTCCTCAGAGCCAGTTCTCTTAATTTCCAGTGCAGTCTTCCTCCTGCTGCAGTAATCATCACAGAGACATATTCTCTTTGTCATCAGCTATGAATGTTAAGTGTTCAGTGTGGGCCAAAAATTAGGTCACATTAAATTAAAACTCCAATTGTGAAGAGGTAATCTCTTTTTAAAATATTTAATTTTGGGGGTCGGGTGGTGGCACAGCAGTTGGGCGCACGTGGCATAAAGTGCAGGGACCGGTGTAAGGATCCCGGTTCAAGCCCCCGGCTCCCCACCTGCAGGGGAGTCGCTCCACAGGTGGTGAAGCAGATCTGCAGGTGTCTGTCTTTCTCTCCCCCTCTCTGTCTTCCCCTCCTCTCTCCATTTCTCTCTGTCCTATCCAACTACAATGACAGCAGTGGCGACAATGATAGTAACAGCAACAATGATAAACAACAAGGGCAACAAAAGGAAAAAAGTGGCCTCCAGGAGCAGTGGATTTGTGGTGCAGGCACTGAGCCATAGCAGTAACCCTGGAGGCAAAAAAAATTAATTTAGTATGTAATTTATATATTTGTTTATTTTGGATAGAGATGGATAAATAGAGATGGAAAGGTGAGATAGGGAGAAAGAAAGACACATGCACCACGATTTCGCTGTGAAGCTCTGCCCTGCTGGTGAGCATTGGGATTTGTGTTTAGTGGGGTGCACTGCCACTCGGCCCCTGGAATAGAAGAAAAAAAAAGTTATAGTGCTTATTCTGCCCAAGTTTTAATGACTTCTCCCTCTTTTTTTCCCCTCCTCTCCCCTCCCCTCCCCTCCCTTCCCCTCCCCTCCCCCTCTCCTTCCTCTCCCTTCTCCTCCCCTCCCCCTCCTCCCCTCCTCCCCTCCTCTCCTCCTCCCCCTCCTCCCATCCTCCCCTCCTCCCCCCACCCCTCCTCCCCCCACCCCTCTTCCCCCCTCCTCCCCTCCTCCCCTCCTCCCCCTCTGCCCCTCCTCCCCCTCCTCCCCCTCCTTCTCCTCCTCCTCCTCCTCTTCCTCCTCCTCCCAGCTCTGGTTTATGGTGGTATAGGGGATTGAACCTAGGACTTTGGAGCCTCAGGCATGAGAGTCTCTTTGCATAACCATTATGCTATCCACCCCTGTCCTCACCTACAGGTTTCTTAACAGGTGAGCCATATCTGACCCGGTGAACGAACCGGCTTGCCTTGTCTTCAGCAGGAATTAGAGATTCCTCCAATTCCTAAATTCACCTCTGAGCACCTGAGTGTCCAAGAATCGTTGCCAGTCTTCACACATGCCAATGCTGAGGGGAGAGTTGGGAGATGTTTTTCTTGGTCTGAAGCTACCCAAAGACAAAAGAATGGCAGAAATTCCAGAGAGAGAAACAGCAGGATTCCTTGGTGAGGAGAAGGAATGTAGGTTTTGTTTATGCTTTTGTCTCTGGGATTACTGTTGGGGTTCAGTGCCTGCACAGCTCCAGTGTTCCTAGTGGTCATTTTCTTTTAAAATTTTTTAAAATTATATTTATTTATTTATTTATTAGATAGAGACAGCCAGAAATTGAGAGGAAGGGGGCAGATAGAGAGGGAAAGAGACAGAGAGACACCTGCAGCACTACACCATTTACAAAGCTTTCCCCCTGTAGGCAGAGACCAGGGGCTTGAATCCCAGTTCTTGAACACTGTAATATGTGTGCCCAACCAGGTGGGCCACCACCTCGTCCCATGGTCATTTTCTTTCTTTTTTTTAATTTTTAAAATTTATTTATTTTCCCGTTTGTTGCCCTTGTTGTCTTTTTATTGTTGTTGTAGTTATTGACGTCATTGTTGTTAGGACAGAGAGAAATGGAGAGAGGAGGGGAAGACAGAGAGGGGGAGAGAAAGACAGACACCCACAGACCTGCTTCACTGCCTGTGAAGGGACTCCCCTGCAGGTGGGGAGCCAGGGGCTCAAACCACGATTTTTAAGCTGGTCCTTGCGCTTTGCACCACGTGTGTTTAACTGCTGCACTGTCACCCGACTCCCTCTTTCCCCTTCCTTCCTTCCTTCCTTCCTTCCTTCCTTCCTTCCTTCCTTCCTTCCTTCCTCCTTCCCTCTCTCTCGCTCGCTCTTTCTTCCTTCCTTCCTTCCTTCCTTCCTTCCTTCCTTCCTTCCTCTATTTTTCTTCTTTCATTCTTTCCTCTCTTCCCCATTCCTTCCTTCCTTCCATTCTTTTTCTTTCTTTTTGATAGAGTATGAGAAATAGAAATACGGACAGAGAGATACCTGTAGCAGTGCTCCACTGCTCATGAAGCTTCTCCCTGCAGGTGGAGACTCAGGGGCTTGAGTCTAGGTTCTCATGCTCACTGCCACTCTCCCCCTGCAGAAAGTAGTTTTATGACATATGTACCCTTGGTGCCAACCTTGGTTAGATTCACACTGTCCTGGGAGGCATTTGTTCCACTAAGTGCAATTGTAAACAGTGTGATAGTGGATGTCCCTGAAAACTCAATTTGCTTCGACAGACAGTTAATGTGGGTGCTGTTGAAGCGTTTCAATGAAAATAGCAGAAGACAGACCCTCTGCCCTGGAGCTTGGAATCTTTGCTGAGCTCTCCAAACTTGTCTGCACATTGGAATCACTTAGGGACCCTCAAAAGAACTGATGTCTATACCCAGCCCTCTACTTCAGAGCTTGTGATATGATTAATGGGATAAGCTCTGTATTTTTTTTTTTTTCCACCACAGTAATCACTGAGGCAAGGCGCTTGCATGGCTTCATCTTCCCAATGGTAACACAGAGATAGGGAGAGAGATACAGAGGTAGAGATCTGGGGGCCGGGAGGTAGTGCAGTGGGTTAAGTGAACATAGCATAAAGCACAGGGACCCGGGTAGGAATCCCGGTTCAAGCTCCCGGCTCCCCACCTGCAGGGGAGTCACTTCACAGGTGGTGAAGCAGGTCCGCAGGTGTCTGTCTTTCTCTTCCCATCTGTCTTCCCCTCCTCTCTCCATTTTTCTCTGTCCTATCCAACAATGACAGCAGTAACAACAACAATGATAAACAACAAAGGAAGCAAAAGTGGGAAAAATAGCCAGGAGGAGTGGATTCATGGTGTAGGCTCCAAGCCCCAGCAATAACCCTGGAGGCAAAAAAAAAAAGTAGAACCTGAAATGGAATTGGCTTATCTGGGTTGGGTGGGTGGGTGGGGAGAATACAGGTCCAAGAAGGATTCAGAGGACCTAGTGGGGGTTGTATTGTTATATGGGGAACTGGGGAATGTTATGCATGTACAAACTATTGTACTTACTGTTGAAAGTAAAACATTAATTCCCCAATAAAAAAAGAAAAAAAAAAGTAGAGATACCTGCAACACTGCTCCATGGCTTGTGCAAATTACCTACTTCCGCTTCCCTGCCCAGGTAGGGACCTGGGGCTTAGACTTGAGTGCCCACACATGTGTGTGCTCAATTGGGTGAACCACCACCTGGCCCACTTTGGAATTTTTAAAAAGATAATTCCAGGATCCAGACAAGTTTGGGAACCATAGGTCTGGAGAATGATCTTCAATCTTGACTATTATTAGAGCCACCTGGATTCATTTGCAGGCATGTGGCTATCTGTGTATGCATGCATGCGGATCTCTGTGTGTAGTGTGCATGTGTGTATATATATACATGTGTTGGCACTCACATTTTTTAATATTTTATTTATTCCCTTTTGTTGCCCTTGTTTTATTGTTGTAGTTGTTGTTGTTATTGATGTCATTGTTGTTGGATAGGACAGAGAGAAATGGAGAGGGGAGGGGAAGACAGAGAGAGAAAGAGAGACACCTGCAGACCTGCTTCACTGCCTCTGGGGCGACTCCCCTGCAGGTGGGGAGCTGGGGGCTCGAACTGGGATCTTTACGCCAGTCCTTGCGCTTTGCGCCACGTGTGCTTAACCCACTGCGCTACCGTCAGACTCCCAGCACTCACATTTTAAATATGTATATCATATGAACATGTAAGACAACATACCCAGTCTCCAGTCCTCAAGACTGATTTCTGAGGTCTGGGGTGGAGTCTAGACATCATTATCACTTAAAAACATGGAACCCAAGATAAATTGCACTTTGGGATCACCTGGAGAGTTATCGAAATATTGATGCTGGGTTGAGGAGACAGAATAATGGCTCTGAAAAAAATGTTTATGCCTGAGGCTCTGAGGTCCCAGCTTCAGTCCCCAGCACCACCATAAACCTGAGATGAATAGTCCTTTTGTCTTCTGCTCTGTATCTTTTTCAAAAAAGAAAGAAAGGAAGAAAAAAAAAAAAGATGTGGTCCGGAAGGTGGCGCAGGGATAAGGCTTTGGACTCTCAACCATGAGGTCCTGAGTTCAATCCCCTGCAGCACAGGTGCCAGGGTGATGTCTGGTTCTTCCTCTCTCCTCCTATCTTTTTCATAAATAAATAAAATCTTTACAAAAAGAAAGAAAGAGAAAGGAAGAAAGAACGAAAGAAAAAGAAATCCTGGTGCCTGGGTCTCATGCCAGAGACTCTGGTTTAATTGGTCAGGGCACTAGGAACTTTTTTTTAAAATAACTTTTTAAATATTTATTTTCCCTTTTTGTTACCCCCTTTTTAAAATTGTTGTAGTTATTGTTGTTGTTATTGATGTCATCGTTGTTGGATAGGACAGAGAGAAATGAAGAGAGGAGGGGAAGACAGAGGGGGGAGAGAAAGAGAGACACCTGCAGACCTGCTTCACCACCTGTGAAGCGACTCCCCTGCAGGTGGGGAGCCGGGGGCTTGAACCAGGATCCTTAAGCAGGTCCTTGTGCTTTGTGCCACATTTGCTTAACCCGCTGCGCTACTGCCTGGCTCCCAGAACTTTTTTTTAAGGCTTCTCATGTAATTGGTTGTAATCCACCTGGCCAGTGAGTGAGGCCTAGTTTATCTTGTGCACAGTAGGTGCTCAATACAAATAATTGATTGAGTATGAAATGAAAGACGTAAGGGTTTGTGAAGATGCCAGAGCTAGAAAGTTATACATTTAAGCCTGGATAGGTTAGTCAGTGATTAAGGGTGAGGTGGGTGTCAAGACCTAGTAATTCTGCTCACCATAGCTTCCCTGTGGCTACCAGTGGAACTTTCAGCTGAGACTAATAGCCAGGATCTTCCTGACTGCTCTGTTCCCATTTGAATCTGCCTGTGACAGGAGGGGCTCCTCTGCCTGTACCACTCCAGCAGTGGTGTCTAATGTTGCTCACTGAAGCAAGGTGACCAGGAACTGGCATCTTAAAGGTGTGGGTGCTCCAGCTCTGGACTTAGCCTGAGGTGAACCCTGGGTTGTGAAGGCTTTCTGGGAGCCCGCCCATTGCCTGTCCCAGAGCGGGGAGCATTCCCCAGAGCCCAGAGCCCACGTGTTGCCTGGTTTCCTCTGTTCCCTAGGTGACTCTTAAAGGTGACTCTTGTCCACCAGCTGGGGGAAGGGAGGGATTTCCACATCTGGCCCTGTGAAGGCAGTTGCTTTCTGCTACCATCTTGGAAAAGGAGAAATTACCAGGCAAAGTGTCCTTGCACTTGCTGACTGACCAGAATCTTCACTGTCCCTCATGGTTTTTGAACTCCCCACCCCTCCATAGGTTCTGAAAATGGAGGGCGCCTCAGAATCCCCTGGTGGTTCACTAAGCCTCAGCTAGTGCTAAGGCAATTCCTGCCCGGAGCTTCTGATTCAGTGGACCTGCTGTGGGGCCTGAGAATTTGCGTGTAGCACCCCTGTGTGGTGCCAGTACTTACCTGCCCTTCGCTAACCACGGCTCCAGGAGTGAGGACACAGGTGCTGCCTGTGTGGTTTGGGGGAGAGGCTGTTATTTGTTTGCTGCAAATCTGCCTGATAGTTATAAGATCAGGAACTGAAGTGACCTCCCAGTCCATTAGAAGGTTGGTAAGTGAACTGATTAAAGAAATTATAAAACAACCACAGCTCATGAGATGTTGCACAAACTTAGCTGTTAAAAGGGAGGGAAGGTGAGGTGACTGTCGGGGTAGAAAAAGGGATGGTGAACGGACAGCACAGTCCTGTCCCCCAGTGAGGAGAATGTGCTTTAATGACGGGTTCCTTTGGTGCCAGCCCTGGCTGAATTGACACGACCCTAGGAGTTCCAGGAGGCATCATGTGAAACAACATTGTGATCATGGATGCCTCTAAAAAATCCAGTCTGGGACCTGGGGAGATACCCCAGCCTGTTAGGGCATAGAACTTGCGTGTCTGAGGACCCCAAAAGGCCACAGGTTCCATCCTGGCATCATATTGTGCAGGCACTTCTATCCTCTTTCATGATCAGTAAAGAAGTCTCAAAAAGTTAAAAAGAATATCCAGTTTGTTTGAGCAGGTGTAGGTACTGTGGTGGGTTTCAGTGAATATTGCAGAGACAGCCCTGCCCTCCTGGAGCTTAGAGGCTGCATCATGTTGGAGTCACAGTGCCCTGGGCTTCCTTGGGGTGTACTTCCCCCAACCTCTCTCTCTCTCTCTCTCTCTGGCTCAGAGGAGGCTTCTAGCACAGACAATGCTGGGGCAGAATATTTGAGGCTGAGTAAGGGTTTTCAGATGGAGAAGGCAGGGCAGGATCCAAGGAGCAGCATGGGAGAAGCTGGGTGAGAACCTGAGCCACTACACTTGATTCAGGGCAAGTGGAGGAAAGAGTGATGGAGAGAAGGGACTTGGTACAGGGCAGGCAGGCACGGAGACCAGAGTCAGGACCTGTCCTCTGCCTGGAGCAGGCAGCCTGGGCACCTGAAAGCAGGGGAATAAGTCACTGAGGGGTTCCACAAGGAACAGGAGCAGATTTGCCCGCACATTGGAAAGAGGCTGGCGGGCATGTGCGTCTGCAGGAGACACAGGAGACTGTCACAGGAGTCCCCAGTGGGAAGTGACGAGGCCACAGGGGATGTGACCATTGCATCAGCTTGTTCTTGCATTACTCTCTGTCTCGGCTCAGTAATTCAGACTTTTCTCTTTTCAAGAATTTTTATTTAATTCTTGGAAACCTTTGAAGAATTATTATTTTTTTGAATTTAAAAAAATATTTATTCCCATTTGTTGCCCTTGTTGTTGTAGTTATTACTGATGTCATTGTTGTTGGATAGGACAGAGAGAAATGGAGAGAGGAGGGGAAGACAGAGAGGGGGAGAGACAGACACTTGCAGACCTGCCTCACTGCTTGTGAAACGACTCCCCTGCAGGTGGGGAAGCAGGGGGTTTGAATCAAGATCCTTTTACCCAGTCCTTGCGCTTTGCACCACCTGCTACAAAATTATTTTATCACACACATACACACACACCAGCACCACTCTGCTGTGGTGTATGCAGTGCTGGACTGAAACTAGGCTTCACACACATAAGTCCTGTGCTCTGTCCACTGAACCACCTCCCGTGCCTCAGTATTTCAAGCTTTTCAAAGACATTTTCTTTCTTTTTTCTTTTCTTTTTTTAATTAGTGATTGAAAGACTATGGTGTAAGAGGGGTACAATTCCCACCACCAGAGTTCCATATCTCCTCCGCTCCATTGGAAAGTTCCATATTCTTTATCCCTCTGGAAATGTGGACCAAAGATCTTAATGGGGGGCAGAATGTGGGAGGTCTGGCTTCTGTAGTTGCTTCTTTGCTGGACATGGTGTTGGCCAGTGGATCCATACCCTCAACCTGTTTCTGTCTTTCCCTAGTGGGGCGGGGATCTGTGGAGGTGGGGTTCCAGGACACACAGGTGAGGTTGTCTGCTCAGGGAGGTCAGGTTAGTGTCATAGTAGCATCTGTAACTTGGTGGCTGAAAAGCATTAAGATACAAAGTAGGGCCATTTGTTTAATAATCAAGAAACTAAAGGTAAAGTATAGCAGATGAAATTTGGGGGTCAACGACATGTTCGGTGAGAATGTTCACTGGCTTTTGAGCAACTACTGTGTGTGCTTTTGTGAGTGGCACCAGCAGCCACTTGTGTTCCCTCTTCACTTACACAGACACTGCTTTTCAATGAAAACTCAGTTAAAAATCCACCTGGGAGGTGGTACAGTGCATAGAGTTCCAGTATTGTAGGCATGAGGTCCCCAGTTCAACCCTCAAGACCACATGCGACATGATCTGGTTTTCACTCTATCTCACAAGTAACTCTTTTTTTTAATAAGTTTTTTTTGTTATCTTTATTTATTTTATTGGATAGAGAAAGCCAGGAATTGAGAGATAAGGGGGTGATAGAGAGAGACAGAGCGACACCTGCAGCCCTGTTTAGGTGGGGACCAGGGGCTCAAACCCGGGTTCTTGTGCACTGTAACATGTGCGCTCAACCAGGTGCACCACCACCCGGCCCCCTCACAAATAACTCTTAAAAATATTTTTTGGGTAAGATGAATGTGAAGGGCCATGATAGAACAGGCAACCCACAGAAAGGCAGCTGCATAAGCAGTGCATGTGCTGGAGAGCTCTGGGTTCTTCATCTTTTGGTACTGGCTAGGCCCCAGCTTCATTCTCCTGCTCCTTTCTTGAGAACAGATTACAAACCCTGAGTCAGAGTCTGATCACCTGCTTGCTTCCACATCTCTCCCTCTTGGCCCTTCAGTCTGGAGGCCTTCCCAGGGCAGTCTCCCGTGGGAGCTTTCCAGAAGTCATCTTGTGCCCCTCGGGGGCTGGACAAATAGTCAGAAAGCAAGGGGCAGATTGACAAGAGAAAAAGTGAAGAGAAATGTAGTAACAACAGAAGGGTCTGTGCACATGAGTGACACCCAGCAGAGCTATATAAATCACTCACAGCATCTTTTCCAGACACAGATTAAAAGTCCTCCAGGTAGGGCCAGGTGGGGTGGGATGAAGAACGCACACAGCCCTTAGGTAAGACAAAAATTGGGAGAGAAAGAGAAAGATGGGTTAGGGAGGTAAAGTTGAAACAAAAAAGTGGGGCGGGGGAATGTAAAAGTATGCAAATTTTAGCTTTGCGTTCTTGAAAAAGCAATGAGGGGGGCTCTTCTGTATACGATGTGGAGATGCCCTCACAGAGACAACTCTTCCATTGTGTAAACACCATTTTCCAAGGCTTCTCTACCACAGCTTCAGAATCTCGCCCACCAAATCCGCTTTTCTCCACAGACATATGTTAGAGTGGCATCCTTTTTTGTAAATGTAAATGCACGGTACCCTCGAGATGGCTCCATTTCTAGGCACTGTGGAGTGGAGGCAGAGTTTCCAGCTAGTAAGCACCACGCCTTGCCCACTGCAGTTGTGCATGAAGAAAATGGGGCTGGGGGCTGCTGTGAGCAAATTGTTCGTGGAGACAGGTTTCAGGGGAGCAGCTAGTGCTTGTCTGCTCTTGACCCAGCTTGAGAAACGAATCTGCAGGGCTGGGTTTTGCTGCGGTCCTTCTCACTTCATCTCATAATGAAAATCTGATTTGTGGTTTCCTCTCACAGGGCTCTTCATCAAACTGTAATTGATACACCCCCAACACGTGGCTTTGGAGAAAATCAATTCCACAGGTCTCACCAACTCCCAGAGAGCCTCTGGGCTTGTGAAGGGCTCCAGCTCCCCTCTGTGCTGTGGGCTTTTGCCATAAGCTGAGGTGAGGGGCTCCTCCAGAAGCCTTGAGTGTGCTACTGCCAGGAGAAACCCAGGTCACAGGGAATAGCATCAGTTAGTGGTCTGGCTCAGAGGGCAAGGCGTTGATGTTTCTAGATCAACCTCCTTGAGGTGGTTTTACATGCCTTGCTATTTCAAACCAACATAGTGGCTGTCAGAGGACAGGCAACATAATGCGGATTGGCAAGGCTGATATGAGCATGGGCAGGTCGATTGTGGGTGCTTGGCTTGGTCACTGTCAGGGGACGAGAAACTGTCCAGAGAGACACAGTTAGTCAAGGTGGTGGCTCAGTGGTAGAGTGCATGCCTTGCCTGCCTGAGGCCTGAGTTCAATCCCCAGTACTGCAGAAAGCAATGAAGCAGTTATTCAGTCTCTTTTTACCAAGTAGAACTAAATAAATATACACAGATATAGCATATGAATTCCACACTGAGATGCCCCAGACATTTTGCTAAGAACATGATCCAACTGGAATTCTCTTTCTAAGGGGTTGCTAGTGATGATACATTTTTGCATGGAAAAATACATCATGGCTTTTCTGACAGCTCAATATTTAGCCAAATGTCAGAAGACTTCCATTGGCCTTGGGTGATCCAAGGTATGGCTGCTTTTGTCTTGATCTCACCTGCTGTTTATCTGTCAGTGAAGCTTACCATATAGTGTAGCTGCATTCTTGACCAAGGTGCCTGAGTTTTCCTTGGCTGAGTCAGCTCACGTGAAGACATTTGCTCTCCGATGCCCACTGCACCTGCTCATAGGCTTCTTTCCCTCACACTGGCCCAATGGGACTGCCCACTGCTTTTTAATCATTTATTAGTAACAAATAATTAGAGTTTGAGTTTTCTCCCAGGTCCTTTCAACACCTGGTGCATTTATTTGCAAAATGAGGGAGTCAGATGTTTTCATCTCCTATTGCTATAGATAAAAAAAAAAACAAACAACCACAAATCCATAGCTTAGAGCTGCAAACATTTGTTACCTTTCAGTTTCTATGGAAACCTTTAAAAAAATTTCTTTATTGGGGAATTAATGTTTTACATTCGACAGTAAATACAATATTTTCTACATGCATAACATTTGCCAGTGTATGGAAACCTTTTAACAGCATGATTCTAGTTCCAGGTGTGGGCAGGGGCTATAGGCAACTGAAGGTTACTTTAGATGGGAGGGTCTTCTTTCAAACTATCATAATTCACTTGTCTGTGTGGTCCTCTCCATTCAGAAAGCCACAGAATATGTCAGCTGGCTTTTTCTCAAGTGACCCGAGAGAGCAAGCAGGAAGCTACAGTGGCTTTCAAGACCTAGACCATGAACCTGCAGGCTGGTATTCTCATGTCTGTTCATGAGAAGTCAGCCACTTACTTAGTCCAGCCCATACTCCAAGAGAAGGGGGATTATGCTTTACCCTTTGAAGGAGATGCCAGAGGATTTTGTCCTATATCTTATTTTAGCCCCCCTTCTTAATTTTTTGTACTTTTATGAAAGAATTAGATAGATAAAAGAATGAATGAGTGCACAAAGCATTGCTCTCACCATCCTTGGAGTTCTATTCATTTGTCTGTCTTTGTTATTCTCATATGGTGCCAAGGTGTGAACTCAGGGTCTCATGTATCATCTGCTGCCCTCTTGACCATGTTTTAAACCACAGAAAGAATGGCTCCATCTGCTGTCCACTTAGGGTCTGACTCACTGGGTGAGTATGAGCAGAGAGATGTCTGAGCCTGTCTTAACTAAAGGCTCACTTCCCCATGGGGATGGCTTGGAGTTGTGCTGGGGAACTCCAGGAGCTTGTGGAATGAGGGTAGAGAAGGATCAGGATCTCCACTTACAGAGTGAAGAGTTAGTCTGACAAGAGTTAGTGACTAAGAGATATGTGTGTAAAGGCTTCAGAATGTTCTCAATATAGTCACCCCAGCGAAGTATATGTATTCTTGAGAATACATAACTCTTTCTAATTTAAAGGTTTTTTATGTTGTCACTTTGCTGCACCAGCATCTCACACATGCACAATAACTCATTCATTTTTGACTTAACTAGTACATTTAGTGTAAACATTGTGTTTGTGGGGACTGTTTATGCACCACTGCCATCAGGTGGTGAAACCCTCAAATTGCAAGATATTTTTGTTACGTTTTCAGTGAGGAGATGCATACACATTTCTTTTCTTTTTTTTTTTTTTTTATGAAAAAGTCATGAAATGACTAGTGGTAGGAAAAAAATTCATCAGATCTTTTAAAATCCATTAACAAACTCTATCTCATCTGGTTCCTAAAGAAATCTAGAGAGTAAATAGGACAGATGTGATTATCTCCATCTTGTAGGTGGGAACCAGGCAGAGGAAACAGAATGTGAGGGGTCAGAAGGCAGAAAGAGTCAGAAACAGAGTTTAGGCCCCCACCAAGTCTGTGAAACCTGAACTTATCTTGTCTAAATAACACATACTTCTCCAGTTGTGACTAGATAAATGATTTACTCTTTTAGTTTTAATTTATGCACACAACCACATCATATTTCCTGAGTAAGCTTTTGCTAACTCCTAATTGCATTGAGAGGATTGGGGACAGGAGTTCAAATTGCAATTAACTGAGAATTTGCAGCTGGAACTTCTATTGCTTATGCTTCTATTGTTTTGGTTTTCTCACCTGCAAATTTGCATTGCCAATATATTTGTAGAGTTCTTTTGTGTTTTTCAGAGAACTTTCAAATGCATTATTACATTTCATTTTTATGGCAATTTCACCACATAGTACTGAGTAAAATTGCTCTCTTGTGGCAAGAAGTTCAGGAATGTTAAGAAACTAGGTGAGGGAGGGCCTAGCAGGGAGATGGCAAAGTGACAGAATTTTTTTCTTTAATACTTTTATATTTATTTATTTTCCCTTTTGTTGCCCTTGTTTTTATTGTTGTTGTAGTTATTATTGTTGTTGTTATTGATGTTATTGGGTAGGACAGAGAGAAATGGAGAGCGGAGGGGAAGACATAGAGGGGGAGAGAAAGAGAGACACCTGCAAACCTGCTTCACCACCTTTGAAGCAACTCCTCTGTAGGTGGGGAGCCGGGGGCTAGAACTGGAATCCTTACGCCCATCCATGTGCTTTGCGCCACATGCACTTAACCTGCTGCGCTACCGCCCAACTCCCCAGAATTTTTTAAAAGGATATTTATTTCTTACATGAGAGAAATAGAGCTTTTTTTGTGAAACAGAGACAGATGATAGATAGATAGATGTGAACCAGAGCACCACTCTGGCACATGTAGTACCAGGAATTGAACTGGGAACCTTAGGCATGCAAGTCTGGTGCTCTTATCTGTTGAGCCATCTCCCTAGATACATGGCAGAATTTTGGACTTTCAAGCATGAGGTCCTGAGTTTGACTCCCAGCATCACATATGCTAGAATGATACCCTGATTGTCTCTTCTCCCTTCTCCTTCTTTCTCTCCCTCTATCATAAATGAAATAAATCTTAAAAAAAAAAAAGAGTAGCAAAGCCAGGCTAGATTCTCTGTTCCAGTGTCTTCCCCTCAATTGCACTCTTGCAGCTTTATTTTCTGTCTGTGCCAGTGCGTTGGGACAGGATGACCAATCATGATCAGCCACTCTTGGGACTAAAGCATCTGCTAGTATCTTAAGAATGGTCTTGGTCATGAAATATAGATGCAAAGAAAGACAGTTCTACTTGAATTTCAGTCAACAGTGTAAAAAGTGCTAGTTGTAATGGAAGCACTACCAAGAAACACGATTTTGCTTAGCCCTAGTAGTGATTTTCTCTATGGCAGGGACTTTTAGCTCATTGGTTTATGAACCTGGGCATCATGCGGGAGAGTGATAATGACAGCACTCGTGTCAGCTACTGGAGCACTTCCAGGATGCACACTTCAATCTCAACACATCAGGAGGTTCACAACCCTGGGGAGTCAACAGTCCAGCCCAGAACACCTCACACAAGTTAATGAGGAAGCTCTCAAAAGCAACTGATGGGCTTTTCTGCGGTGCTAAAATTAGAGTTGAGAAGTAAAAACAGATATGCCAGTGGAGTGGAATAATAATGTTATACCATATGGGAAACTTCTAGTGTGGGTGGGCAATTCTGTTGTCCTTGGAGTTCTTCAGAACTCTGTGGTGAGCTGTGCAGCGATGAATTCTGGTTTGTTGGGGATGGTTCAGTACTGTTTGTTGCCTTTGCATAATTATTGTTATGTCTCCTTTTATTCTCATAAGTGTTCATGTTTGGATGGTAAATGATATGTTCCCCCAAAGCATGGAGATCAGCATATTGCAGGCGCTCAGGGGGAAGTTAGTTCTCAACAAGCCTGTAACACCTGCAGTGAAGAACCTACAGACAGTGTGTATTTTGTGCTTAAAATGGACTTGTTCTCAGCATTAGAGGTTAAAATAAGGACTTTTCCCTTGATTAAACTCTTATTTTTTTTGAAATACATCCTTTCTTTTTTATCACTTATTTTGATTAAATATGGCAGAGAGATTCACACAAGACAGAGGGAGAAGCCAGAGCACATTGTGGTTGATGTGATGCTAGGCATTGAACTGGGATTTCCAGGTATGCACACCTAGTACTCTACCATTTGAGCCATTTCTCCAGTCACTTAAGGTCTTCTTTGTAAAAGTGACACTGTGGGCCAGGCGGTGGCACACCTGATAGAATGCACATGTTGCCATGTGCAAAAATCCAGGTTCAAGCTCTTCCCTCCCATCTGCAGGGGGGAAGCTTCGTGAGTGGTAGAGCAGTTTGTAGTTTCCTCTCCTCCCTCTCTCCTTCCCTTTCCCTCTCCATGTTTCAGCCTCTATAAAATAATTAAAAAATGGAAGTATTCAAATCTATATTGAAACAATAACCAACCTGACTTTTGCTAACTTTGGATTTGGTTGACACATGGGGGGAAAAAGTCTCTGATTTTTATTGGATGAGTCAAAATGATCATCATAATAATGTTTACTAGTTCTGTCATTTAATAAGATATTTCATGTGCATGATTTTGTCTCAAAGCAACCCTCTTCTCTTAATACTGCAGAGATCCCATACAATGCTATCAAGGCTTTTGACTCTCCTTCCTTTAATCCATATTTTGTACCCAGCAACAGTGTCTGTCAGCTATAGCATGCTGGTCTGGGGGGAAATGCAGGATTTAGTGACTCTAGAACATGCATTGCTGCTAATGGATCCACTTGGTGTGACCAGGGGTAGTCTCATTAATTACATCTTATATTTGTTTAGTGCTTTTATAGTTTGCAGAGCATTTTATGTGCGCAATGTCTTTGGCAGATGTTTGATGCATGTAAGGCATAGAACTCTTACTAATCTTTTGTTTATTGTTAAGTGTTAGTTTAATTCCACTGTGGTCTGAGAAGATGCTTGGGACAATTTCAATGCTCTTGAATTTGCTGATGCTGTCTTTGTGGCTTAACATGGTCTATCCTTGAGCATGACCCATGTGGACTTGAATAGAATGTGTATTCCAGTTTCTTGGGGTGAATAACTCTGAAAATGTCCAATAGTTCTAGTTTATCTGTCTCCTCATTTATTTCCCTCATGTCTTTATTGATTTTCTGCCTGGATAATCTGTCAAGTTGAGACAGTGGGGTGTTGAAAGTTCCCTACTATGGCTGTGTTGCTGTTAATATATTGCTGTAGCTCTTTCAGTAGACGTTTGATGTATTTAGATGGCTTCTGATTGGGTGCATAGATGTTAATAATTGTTAAGTCCTCTTAACATTTATTAAAATTACTTAGCAGTAAGTAGTGTCCATTCCTATCTTTTTAAATTTTATTTATTTTAAAGTCTATCATGTCAGATATGAGAATAGCTGTTCCTGCCCTTTTTTTGTGGGCCATTGGCTTGTATGATAGTTTTCCATCCTTTCACTTTGAGTCTGTGTTTTTCTTGTTCAGTTAGGTGGGTTTCCTGTAGACAGCATATTGTTGGGTTATGTTTTCTGATCCATCTTCCTACTGTGTGCCTATATATATGTATATGTATATATATATTCCCTTTTGTTGTCCTTGTTCTATTGTTGTAGTTATTATTGATGTCATTGTTGTTGGATAGGACAGAGAGAAATGGAGAGAGGAGGGGAAGACAGAGGGGGAGAGAAAGACACCTGTAGACCTACTTCACCACCTGTGAAGCAACTCCCCTGCAGGTGGGGAGCTGGGGGCTAGAACCAAGATCCTTAAGCCAGTCCTTGCGCTTTGTGCCACCTGCGCTTAACCCACTATGCTACCGCCTGACTCTCTACTCTGTGCCTTTTAATAGGTAAATTCAGGCCATTGACATTGATATCAAAGATTGAAGATATTTTAGTGCCATTCTTGTAGATTTTTAGGGTGTTCTGATATATGGCATATTTATGATGGTCTGACTGTTTATAGGAGACATTTCAGAACTTCTTTCAGGGCAGGTTTGGTGATAGTTAATTCTTTTAACTATTGCTTGTCTGAGAATGTTTTGATGCCTCTATCTAGTCTGAATGACAGTCTAGCAGGATACAGTAGTCTTGGTTGAAAGCCTTTCTCATTGAACACTTGATAGATATCTTGCCATTCTTTTATTGCCTGTAGTGTTTGTGTGGAGAAGTTTGCTGCTAATCTTATGGGTTTTCCTCTGTAGGTGACTCTTTGTTTTTCTCTTGCAGCCTTCAGGATCCTTTCTTTATCCTTATTCCTTTCCATTTTAAATATGATGTGTCTTGGTGTCTTTAAGTCTGGGTTAATTCTGTTTGGGACCCTTTGGACTTCTTGAACCTTTTTGTCTTTGAAGTTGTCTAGACTAGAGAAGTTCTCAGCTATTATGTCCTGAAAAATGCTTTCTTCCCCTCCCTCTCTTTCTTCCTCTGGTAAGCCAATAATGCGTATATAATTTCTTTTGAATTCATCCCATAGGTGTCTGTTGTTGTTTTCAGTATCTCTTAATCTCTTTTTGAGATCTCTTACTTCTTTTTTTAGTTGTCTCTAATTCGTCCTTGATCTTGCTAATTCTGTCTTCAGCCTCACTGACTCTATTCTCTCTCCCCTCTACTGTTTTCTGTAGTTCATCTATTTTGTTACCCTGTTCTGATACTCTTTTAGCTTGTTCAGCTAGTTATGTTCTTAGCTCAGCTATTTCAGCTTTCAGCTCTCCAATAACCTTGAGATAATAGTGTTTTCTTCCAGAGTCTCATTGGTTGTTTCTGCATTTCTGATGACAATTCTTTCAAACTCTTTACTCACTTCTGTGACTATTTCCTTAACAAACATTTGGATGTTGACCTCACTATTTTGTGGTTCAACCTTTGGGAGACTTTTAGCTGGACTCTTGTCCTGGTTCACTTCTCCAATATTTCTTCTTGTTGGGTTAACCATTCTATATAGTATATTATGAGGTCTCTCAGTACTTTTCAAATTACTGATCACTCTTGCCTGGATTGAATTGTGTCTAAGTAAGGTAATTAAAGAATTCACAGTTGTGGAAATTAACAGTTGTTTCAAATCCCTGAGTGGCTTTTAAAGCCTCTTTTGTTCTTTTTCTTCCATGTAGGCTATGGGAGCCTGAGGGCTTTTAAACTATAAGTAGGCTTCTTAGCTTAATCACTGACTCCTGACCAAGAGATAAAGCAGGTTGTGGCAGAGATAATACAGTGGTTATTCAAAGAGACTCTCACACCCCAAGGATCCAAAGCTCCAGGCTCAATTCAGCTTCTCTGCCAAGCCGGGCAGCCCTGCTGGGCCCTGTGAGTTTCTAAACAAGTCCTGTTTACAGTCTGTAGGTTCTGAGGCCACTATTCAATATGTTCTCATCAGGAGAACAACATGGAAAGGCTCCCACCACACAGCCCACCATTAGGCCACCAAGGTGTAGATCTTCTCCTGAGTTTCCTGGTTAGTTCTCTGTCCCCTGGTTTTAGCACAGTCTTCTGCTGCTCCAGCCTTAGGGCAGTAGCAAGGGAGACTCACAGTTGCATTTGGTGAATCTTATGGGTTAACTACTGGACTGTTACCAGCCACTGAATCTCTCCCTAGGCTCCTCTCTGTCCAGGAGCCACATGTATTTGCACTCACTGGTGATTTGGTGGGTTCCTGAAGTTGTTCTAGTTCTGCCTTGTTGTGGTCCCAGATGATCTCCTTTGGTATTCCTAGTTGACCAGGGAGAAACACAGCTGCTGCTGCTCTGTAGCCCCACCTCCATATAAGGCATAAAATTAGGGGTCTAGATCTGCTTTTCTAACAGAGTGGGAAAGAAAGTCAGAAAAGTTAAGTGATTTGCTCAAGTAATTCCATAAATGACAGTAAGTGGCTCAGAGTCCAAACATTACTGATATCTGGCTCTGCACTGGCCCCTCATTTCTGACTTCAAGGAGCTAGCTCCTCCAATGTGTTATCGAACTTGGGAAAGAATGTTTGACGCCAGGCTCACACTGAGCAGCTCATGAATGCTACACAATTCTCTCTATGAAAGGGAGCAAATGAAGTCTTTGACTGCCTCAGTGGCAAGAAACACAGCAGCATTTTACAAGATGTGGATCAGAGGAATTACTCATAATGGCCTGGGAAGGTGCTTAAGCAGCTCATGTTGATTAAGTCAAGGAGACAGAAGGCAACCACAGAAGAATGAAACACTTAGGATCAAAATCTTTTTAGGACTTGGAGACCCTGCCTGTCACAAGAAACAGGACTGGGAAAGCTCTGCAGACTCACAAGGTTTAGGGCTGATAAAGAATGGCCCTGAAAAGGTTTTGGGGCACGCATGACAAATGACTCCCTACGTAGGGATAGGGAAACTGTGTTTGGTTCATTAAATGTAGCAGGGAGTACTTGAAGGATAAGAAATCTTAGGCAAATGCAAGTTTATAACAGTTGGAGCTCGTGAAGAATGCTTCCTGGTGTGGAACTGAGATCAAAACTCCCAACTTTCTCTGAATTGCAAGAATGACATCCCCCTCACCATATACTTTGATAGGTCCCAGGAAGAGAATCAAAGGCCCTGGCCCTCCAAAGCAGTGGTAGCAGCTGACTCAAGTAGTGAACAAATTACTTGTTGACTCTTTGTGGTGTCCGCCTTTGCTTCCTTTCTGTTTTATCACCTTTCTGCAACTGGAGGTAGATGGAGTGATTTATTTCAATTTACTTGGGAGCCAGGCAGTGCACTGTAATGCACTGACAGTACAGCACTCAAGGACCCAGGTTCAAGCCCCTGGTCCCTACCTGTTGGGGGGAAAGCTTGACAAGAGGTGAAGCAGGGCTGCAGGTGTCTCTCTGTCTCTATCTCCTTCTCCTGTCTCAACTTCTCTCTGTCTCTATCCAATAATAAATAAGTAAATAAAATAAGTAAATAAACTTATTTATTTATTTTTGGATAGAGACAGAGAGAAGTTGAGAGGGGTTGGGGAGATAGATAGATAGATAGGTACCGACCTACAGCACTGTTTCACAGCTTGTGAAGCTTTCCCTCTGCAAGTGGGGACTGAAGGCTTGTACCCAGCTCTTTGTGCATTGAAATGTGTGTGTTCAACCAGGTTTGCCACCACTTGACCCTATTGACGATAAACTGACTTAGATTTTCTTCTGCCTATTAGAGAATTTTGTTCCTACGCCAGTGCGAAATTCCCAATCAAATGAAATGATAGAATGAGACAAGAAGCCATTGTTGTCTGTGTTTTCTTCAAATCTTTCCAAGAAGTTGATTTAGAGTCATAAACTATTAGCATTGAGAGAAAGGACCTTAAAGACACCTGAGAGACACTGAGTCAGTGACTGAATCACTGAGTTCTTGAATATTAATTTTAGTTTCTTGAATTGATTTCATAATAAGTTTTCTGGTTTCTATCTTCTCCATTTTTTTTCCTTCTAGATCTGTACCTGTTTGGTCATTTGGAGTTTCTGTCATTGCTGTCTGTGTATTTCTCAGTTTCCTCATTTAGTGTTGTTTTGTTGTTGTGCTGTTGTTTTGTTGTTGTGCTATCAGGAGGTGCTATGGCTGAGGTGTTCAATTTCCCTGTTGACATATCTTTAGTGGGGGAGGGAGATTTTTTTAATTTAATTTTTTATTTATAAAAAAGAAACTGACTAAACCACAGGGTAAGAGGAATACAACTCCACACAATTCCCACCACCAGAACTCTTTATCCCATCCCCTCCCCTGATAGCTTTCCTAATCTTTAACCCTCTGGGAGTATGGACCCAAGGTCATTGTGGGATGCAGAAGGTGAAAGGTCTGGCTTCTGTAATTGCTTCCCTACTGAACATGGGCATTAACAGGTTGATCCATACTCCCAGCCTGTCTCCCTTTTTCCCTAGTGGGGAAGGGCTCTGGGGAAGCGGAGCTCCAGGACACATTGGTGGGGTTGTCTGTCCAGGGTAAGTCTGTTGGGCATCATGCTAGCATCTGGAACCAGGTGGTTGACATACAAAACCAAACAAATTGTTGACCAATCATGGAACTAAAGGCTGGAATAGTGCAGATGAAGAATTGGGGGGCCTTCCATTTTGTAGATAGCTAGTAGGCATATTTTAGTTATATTCCAAAGGGTCTGAGGCTATACTAGTGTTTTTTCTTTTTTGCCTGATCCTGAAATCTGATACACAGGTAGATTCTAATTATTGTCTGGGGAGGTGATGTCATGGCTGGCAGAAAGACCAGAAAGCTGGATCAGAGAAGAGAGTAGCTCCCAAATTTGGGAAAGGTGTATAAATATTATTGACTGTAAACCCCATCGATTTGATGTGATCTGGGGCCCATAATCAGCTTGGGAGCTTGTGTGACCTCTGCATCCCTCTAGATAGATCTGAGCTCACCGTCTATGGTCATGAGTAGGAACATTCCAAGCTGCCCCAATATCAGGACCTGTCTTCCTCAGGTGTAGCATAGAGTATATTGTCCATCCTCCCTTCAGAGGATGGAATATTCACTACCATTGTTGATCCAAGTTGAAGGCAGGGTCCTATGGGGGCCCACAAAGGGGTGTATTGTGTTGTTCCTGATAGGAATGACAGATAACAACAGAGAGAGGGATTTATTCGAGGTCTAGGCCCATCATGTCTGTTTGGGAATCTCAGGACTTCCCAAATAGGGCTCCAGCTGATGTGGTGGCCTGTTAGTGACTAAAGAGTCATCGTTAAATTATGCCAGTCTCTTGCCCTTATCCAGCTTTGATGAGGTTAGCTTTGGAGTGAGTGAGAGAACTGTAATAGGAAGTAGGTGAGGAGGGTATTTAAGTCTTAAGTAGACGCTATTTCATTATGAACTTTTTACTGACTCACTACAGACTATTGTCTATTTTTGTTTTCTGGTATATATTTTGCCCTAATTCATGGATACGTGTGAACATATGCTCTATATTACGGGACCTGGTCTATATCTAGGTTTTGGGATTTTATTAGGAAATGAACCTACTGTAATGGAATTTGAGAATACCATGAAAGAAAGGTCTCACCTGAGTAATGAGGGTGAAGGGTTAACATTCCATGCCTGACATCTCTGGACACAGTCTGAAATGAAGCATGCTGAGGTGGTAGTCTTTGTGTTGATTAGGTTGGGATCAGCAGATGCAATATAATTTAGTATGAATCGAGAAAAGCATGCAGGAAAGTGAGTCCCACCCTAGAGGTTCCTGGACTGGGGAAAATATAGGCTCTGTAGTGGAAATGTGAGGATCCTGCTGTCGTAGGGTTTAAGAAGATAGTTATTACGATAATCACATTATTTGGCAATTGGGTTAACTTTGAAATATCCCTTTGTTAGGATTTGCTGTATCATATACAACATCACCATAATTTATGTCCTTTGACATTATTTGCATATAGCTGTGCCACTGGTTGCTTCTGTTCTCTCAGGTCTAAGCTTTTAAGAGAGTCAACATATCAAAGACTCAGCCTATGTATTAAAAAGACTCAGTCTGTGCTTTAAAAAGTTTGAGACATTCAATCAATTTTTCCCCTCTCATATTAATTAAATAGTGATTTATATGACTACAGATTGGTAGGAGTGTATATAAACACCATTCCCACCACCAAAAGACTGTGCCCCACCCTAGCCCCGTGAAGCTGAACATCCACCCTTACCCTCACCCAGGGTTTTTACTTTGGTGCCCTACTCCAAATTTGGTCAAATCCTGCTTTGAGTTTCCCATCTATTATTCTTTCTAAACGTCTGTTTATGACTGGGATCATCCCATACTTATCTTTATCTTTCTGACTTAGCTCACTTAACATAATTCCTTCTAGCTCTGTCCATAATGGATCAGAGAAGGTGGGTTCATTGTTCTTAATAGCTGCGTAGTATTCCATTGTGTATATATACCACAACTTTCTCAGCCACTCATCTGTTGTTGGGCACCTGGATTGCGTCCAGGTTTTAGCTATTAAGAATTGTGTTGCTATGAACATAGGTGTACACATTTCCTTTTGGTTGGGTGATATGGAGTCTTTGGGGTATATCCCTAGGAGAGGGATTACTGGGTCATATGGAAGGTCCATGTCTAGCCTTGTGAGAGTTCTCCAGAGTGCTCTCCACAGAGGCTGGACCAGTTTACATTCCCACCAGCAGTGCAGAAAGTTTCCTCTGTCCTCACAGCCTCTCCAGCATTTGTTGCTGCTGTCCTTTTTGATGTATGCCATTCTCACAGGGGTGAGATGGTATCTCAATTGTGTCTTTATTTGCATTTCTCCGACATTTCAGCGACCTGGAGCAATTTTTCATATGTTTGTCAGCCTTTTGGATCTCTTCTGTAGTGAATGCTCTGTCCATATCCTCTGCCCATTTTTGGATGGGGTCATTTGCTTTTTTGTTGCTAAATTTGCTGAGCTCTTTGTATATTTTGGTTATTAGTCTCTTGTCTGATGTATGGCATGTGAAGATCTTCTCCCATTCTGTGAGGGGTCTCTTTGTTTGTGTGACAGTTTCTTTGGCTGTGCAGAAGCTTTTCAATTTGATGTAGTCCCATTGGTTTGTTTCTGCTTTAGTCTTCCTTGCAACTGGGTTTGTTTCATCAAAGATGTCATTGAAGTTTAGGTGGGAAAGTGTTCCACCAATGTTTTCCTCTAAGTATTTGATAGTTTCTGGTCTAACATCCATGTCCTTGATCCATTTGGAGTTGATTTTTGTTTCTGGTGAGATAAGGTGGTTCAGTTTCATTCTTCTGCATGTTACAACCCAGTTTTCCCAGCACCATTTATTGAAGAGAGCCTCCTTCTTCCATTTAATACTTTGGGCCCCCTTATCAAAGATTAGATGTCCATAGGTGTGGGGATTTATTTCTGGACTTTCAGTTATGTTCCACTAGTCTGTGTGCCTATTTTTGTTCCAGTACCAGGCTGTTTTGATGATGATGTCCTTATAATATAGTTTGAGATTTGGGAGTGTGATGCCTCCATTTCTCTTTCTTTTCATCAAGATTTTTTGGCAATTCTAGGTGTTTTCTGGTTCCAGATAAATGATTGTAGTTTTTGTTCTATTCTCTTAAAGAAGCTTGGTGGAACTTTGATGGATATTGTGTTAAATTTGTATATGGCCCTGGGGAGAATATTCATTTTGATGATATTTATTTTTCTAATTCATAGGCATAAGATGTCTTTCCATTTCTTGGTGTAATTTTCTACTTCCTTGAATAGTGACTCATAGTTTTCAGTATATGAGTCTTTCACTTCTTTGGTCAGCTTTATTCCTAGGTATTTTATTGATTTTGCTGCAACAGTGAATGGGAGTGATTTCTGGATATCTTCTTCTTCAGATTTGGTGTTTGCATAAATAAATGCCACTGATTTTTGTACATTGATTTTATAGCCTGACACCTTGCTATATTGCCTAATAACTTCCAGTAGTTTACTGCTGGATTCTTTAGGTTTTTCTATGTATACTATCATATCATCTGCAAATAGTGAGAGCTTGACTTCTTCCCTTCCAATCTGTATTCCTTTGATTTTTTTCACTTGCCTGATTGCTATGGCAAGAACTTCCAATACTATGTTGAAGAGTAATGGTGACAGTGGACAGCCCTGTCTAGTCCCTGATCTGAGAGGGAATGCTTTCAGCTTCTGTCCATTGAGTATGATGTTGGTTGTAGGTTTGCTATATATGGACTCCACTATCTTGAGGAATTTCCCATCTATTCCCATTTTTTGTAGTGTTTTGAGCATGAATGGGTGTTGGATTTTGTCAAAGGCTTTCTCTGCATCTATTGAGATCATCATGTGGTTTTTGGTTTTGCTTTTATTGATGTAGTGAATGACATTGATTGACTTACGTATTCATTTATCCCTTGTATTCCTGGGATAAATCCCACTTGGTTGTGGTGAACAAGCTTTTTGATATACTGTTGTATCCAGTTGGCCAGGATCTTGTTCAATATTTTGGCATCTATGTTCATCAGAGATATTGGTCTGTAGTTTTCCTTTTTTTTTTTTTTTTTAAATATTTATTTTATTTATTATTTATTCCCTTTTGTTGCCCTTGTTTTTTTATTGTTGTAGTTATTATTGTTGTTGTCGTTGTTGGATAGGACAGAGAGAAATGGAGAGAGGAGGGGAAGACAGAGAGGAGGAGAGAAAGATAGACACCTGCAGACCTGCTTCACTGCCTGTGAAGCAACTCCCCTGCAGGTGGGGAGCCGGGGTTCGAACCGGGATCCTTATGCCGGTCCTTGTGCTTTGCGCCACCTGCGCTTAACCCGCTGCGCTACAGCCCGACTCCCAGTTTTCCTTTTTTGTTGTGTCCCTATCTGCTTTTGGTGTCAGGGTGATGTTGGCTTCATAGAGGTGGAAGGGAGTGTTTCTGTTTCTTTGATCTTGTGGAAAAGCTTTAGAAGTATAGGTATCAACTATTTCCTGAAGGTTTTGTAGAATTTGTTTGTGAAGCCATCTGATTCAGGACTTTTGTTGTTGGGAAAATTCTTAATAATTGTTTCGATTTCTTTGCCTGTGATTGTTGCGTTTAGATTTTATAGTTCTTGGTTCAGTTTTGGAAGGGCAGATGTTTCTAGGAATTCTTCCATTTCTTCCAGATTCTCTAGCTTGGTGGCGTATAGTTCTTCATAGAAGTTTTGCGTGATTTTCTGGATTATCTGTGGTGTCAGTTGTGATCACTCCTCTATCACTTACAATTCTATTTATTTGAGTCTTTGGGGAGGGAGATTTTATCCTGAGTCACCAGGCTGGGTCAGTGGCCTTGATGTCAGTAGTTTCCCTGCTGGCTAATCCAGCCTCTGTGGGACAACAGCATTGGAATCTCAAGAAGTCACAGTTGCAAATGGGTGAGTTTTTAGGTGATTTTTTTTCTTTTTAATATTTTTTTGTTGCTTAAACTCAGACCTCGGACCTAGGGAGCCAGGTGGTGGTGCACCTGGTTGAATGCACATGTTATGATTTGCAAGGACCCGGGTTTGAGCCCCCAGTTCCCACCTGTAGGGGAAAAGCTTTGTGAGTGGTGAAGCAGGGCTTCAGGTCTCTCTCTGTCTCTCCTTGTCTATCTCTCCTTTCCCCTCTCAATTTCTGGCTGTCTCTATCCAATAAATACATAAAGATAATACAAAAATACATAAACTCAGACCTGGAAGTGATGTGCCTCAGCCACCAATCCTTCAATTTGATGACAGCCATCTCTGAGCACCACTTTTTAGTCTTGGGAGTGACTCCCTCACTCCCTTTCCATTCACAAGCCACCTGTGGCTTAGGTGATTTTCTTTCTTTCCCTTTCTTCTTTCCTTCCTTTCTTCCCCCTTCATCCTTCCCTTTCTTCTTTCCCTTCCTCCTTTCTTCCTTCCTTTTCTCCTTTTCTTTCTTCTCATTCTCTCTCTCTCTCTCTCTCTCTCTCTCACACACACACACACACACACACACACACACACACACACACACACACACACAGTTATTTCTTTAACTCAGACCTGCAGGTGTTGTGCCTCAGCTGCCAAGCTTCCGGTTTGGTGCCAGCCTTCCCGGTGTACGGCCTTTTAGACCCAGCAATTTCTCCTTCATCTCTTTCCTGTCCACAAGCCACACTTCTACTCACTTGTGGCTTGGTAAATTTCTGAAGATATCTTGGTTGCATATTGTTGAGTTTTCAGATGATTTTTCACTGCTTTTCCTCGTTGACTGGTGAGAGCAAGCATGAATCTTCTGCTATTCCATAGCCATGCCTCTGGAAGTCCCCCATTGATAATTTCTTAATCCTCACTCGGCCCCTGTTATGTACCAGACACTAGTGTGAATTCTTAAACAGCTACCAAGCCATTCATCCAACATAGAAAGGCTACGTGACTTGCTCCAGGCCACATAGCTAATGAATAACAGAGATCAGAGGATAGCCCAGGTAGCCTCAGTTTGTGTATTGACCACTTTTTTTTTTTTGCCGCCCTTTTGATAAGACAGCTCTAGTAATCATTACATTTTTTTCTTATTTTGTATAAAAATTGACCCTTTGCAAGATTTTGTACCACAGGGTCTCTCATGTGATGATATATCACCAAGTATTCGCAGACAAGCCATCATGTCTTTCTGTCTCTTCTCCAGGCTGGCAATCCTTAGCCCTCCAGCCATTTCTCATTGGTCTGATTTCCGTGCTCCTGATTCCAGGTAGACTGCTGAAAAGCACCTGCGATTATAGGTCTACCCTACCAGGGCTCAGCCATCTTTTTTTACCAGCTGCACATGGTTCAGATATGTTATCAGTCTTTCTGAGCTGAGGGGCCTCCATTAGTGAAAAGGGACCTATTCTAACCTTTCTGGGTCATTGTATAGATAAGTAAGGGCAGGGCTTATAATGCTAACTTCAGAAAGAGTATCTGCTACTCTTGTAAATACAGAGTTACAATGACACCTCTATCCACACTCTTCCCCAACTGATGCGTGGATTTATATAATTACAGTAAAAACATTTATGGGCAAAGTTGAAGGAATTAATAAAATGATCTAAAATCTATATAAAAATGCAAAGGATCTGAACTAGCAAAGACAGCCTTGAGAAAGACCAAAAAAAGTTGGAGGTGCCATCCCAATTTCAAAATTTGCTATAAAGCTATGGTAGCATAGCATGATACTGACATAAAGAAAGAAAAGCAGATCAAAGAAATATATCAAGTAAAACAGAATAGAGGGGGCCGGGTGGTAGCACACCAGGTTAATTGCACATAGTACGAAGCACAAGGACCCACGCAAAGATCTGGGTTCAAGCCCTGGTTCCCCACCTGCAGGAGGGTTGCCTCACAAATGGTGAAGCAAATCTGTAGGTGTCTGTCTTTCTCCTCCCTAACTTCCCCTCCTCTCTCGACTTCTTTCTGTCCTATCCAGTAAAATAGAAAAATAGTTGCCAGGAGCAGTGGATTCCTAGTGCAGGCACCGAGCCCCAGCGATAACCCTGGAGACAAAAAACAAAAACCAACAACAAACAAACAAAAACCAGAATATAATCTAGAAATATATTCATATACTTACAATTAATTGATTTTTGACAAAGATGTGGATGTAATTCCATGAGAAGGGCTTTTCAACAGTACTAGCAGAAGTGGCTATCTTTCTGCAAATAAGATCACTTTTGACCCCAACTCCACTGTACACATCAAAATTAATTTGAGTGAGAATGTAAACTTAATGTGAAAGCTAAAAATAAAACTTCAAGATGAAAACATAGGAAAATATCTTTATGACTTTGGATTAGTCAGAAAGTAGGACACAAAAATATACTAACCATAAGAGAAAAAGAGATGTATTGGGTTTTGTCAAAATGAGATATTTATGGAAAGGTGTTATTAAGAAAATAGAGTATAGATTGGGGAAAAATATTTGTAACATATATAAATAAGACTCAAAATATTTTTAAAATATTTATTTATTCCCTTTCGTTGCCCTTGTTGTTTTATTGTTGTACTTATTATTGTTGTTGTTAGATAGGACAGAGAGAAATGGAGAGAGGAGGGGAAGAGAAAGATAGACATCTGCAGACCTGCTTCACTGCTTCACCGCTTGTGGAGTGACTCCCCTACAGGTGGGGAGCCTGGGGCTCGAACTGGGATCTTTCCGCCGGTCCTTGTGCTTTGCACCACCTTTGCTTAATCTGCTGTGCTACCACCTAACTCCCAAGACTCAAAATTTAGTTGTTAACTGTTACAAATCAGTAATTCATAAGCAAAGAACCTTAAAAACATGGGCAAAAAGAACATATATTTGGCAAGAAGATACACAATTGCCTGGTAAGGTGTTTACATCATTTATTTTATGGGAAATGTAAATTAAAACCACACTGAGATAATATGCAGAACCACCTGGATAACTCAAATCAGAAAGTGTCAACACCAGTGTTTCTAAGACTATTGGGATAACTAGGAAACTTGAACAACATTAGTGGGGGTGGTGGTCATCAGACGACTCTCTTGGAGAACTGCTTTTTAAAGTGAAACATTCATCTAGCCTATGACTGAGCTATTTCACTGTGAGATTCTTACAAAAGAGAAGCTGTATATGTATGTGTATGTATACACACTTATATATGACTGTGTTCATAGTAATTTTATTCATAATAATGCCAAACTGGAATCAACCTAAGGGCATATCAGTAGGAAATGGATAAGTTATGGTATGATAATGGCAAATGGAATGATAACACCCAGCAATTAAAAAGAATGAAATACTAACAGATGTAACAGATTTTTTTTTTTTTTTTTTTTTTTTGCAACCAGGGTTATGGCTGGGGCTTGGTGCCTGCACTATGAATCTGCTGCTCCCAGTGGCCTTCTCTCTTTCTTTCTTTCTTTCTTTCTTTCTTTCTTTCTTTCTTTCTTTCTTTCTTTCTTTCTTTCCTTCTTCTGCAGGACAGAGAGAATTTGAGAGGTGAGGGGAGATAGAAAGGGAGAGAGAAAGACAGAGACCTGCAGACCTGCATCACTGCTCAAAGTCTTCCCCTTGTAGGTAGGGAGCAGGGGCTTGAACCTGGGTCCTTGAGCATGGTGATAAGTTTACTTACCTGGGTGCCCCCTCCCCCCAATGTAACAGAATTTCAATAACAAAACAGTTAATTTAACAAAAATAAGCCAGGTAAACAAAGATTATTCCCCAGTTGATCAGCTCAAGAATAGACAATACTAACTTGTGATGATAAATCAGAAATTAAAAATCCTTTCCGTTGGAGGTAGAAATTAAAAGACCTTTTTTTGTTGGAGGTGGTGGAAATTGACTGGACTGGAACATAAAGAGTGTCTGGGATAATAAACACTCTTTATGTTGATTAAGGTGATAGGCGTATGGGTGGACTTAGCTATCAAAAACTATTAGGCTGAATATTTAAAATCTTTGTGAATTATACCTAATGTTAAAAATAATGATATATAAAATTAAATGTTAAAAATTACTTTAAATCATAACCCATTCAGTGGAAAAGCACTGGGCTGTGCTGTGATTAGTGTGTCTTGAGATTGCATTAACTTCTTTTTTTAAAAAAGCATTTTCATTACAGTCTTGCCTTGACTAATGAAAACTGCCTAGTCTTTCTTCCTTTTAAAGCAGAAATCGATTGTAAGTGGTACCACTTTCTGAAATGCCTCCTTTGTTTATCTAAGGTGGGTCTCTATGTCTCTGTACAACCTTGAAGGAATGAATAGAACTTGAGAAGACAAAGGGGATGCTTCTGAAGGGAAGGTGAAGTCTGTAAATAATAATGACGGCTTCTAATTACTTGGCACTTAGAACCCACCATCCTCTAGGGTTTTAGGCATAATCACCCATTTAATTCTCAGAGCTGCTCTGTGGGGTCGGTGCTTCCATCATGCCCAGGGCTGCTCTGAGGCACAGTGAGGCTGCCTGGCATATCTAGGGTTGTAGGACCAGGAAGGTAGTGGAGGTAGAATGCAAATCCTGTTTGATCGGATGCCAGAAGCTGTGCTCCTGTGCTGTACTCTGCCGGATCCCTGCTTTTCTTCGTTTACTTGGTGCTTTGACTTTAATTGACTTGATCTGTATCTAGCTAATCCTCTTACAATAGCTCAAGCCACTTAGGAATTCCTTACAGGGACTCCTGGGGAGAGAGCCTGTTTATGAAGGAACAACTGCGCCCTGGGAGGGGGATGGCTCTCCTATGAGCCCAAGGCCTCCTTCCAAGCCTTGCTTCCACCATTTTTCTTGTACACCAGAGTTCAGAGAATTCTTTATATAGCATCAGCAAGCCTTGAGCTCATGTTGCTGCTCTGTGTGCCTATCAGAACAGATACCAGTGGCATAACATCAGGTCAGAGAAGCACTGCTTGGTGGCAGTTCAGTCCTACAGGGAAGAGAGACTTGGCAGCTGTCACTAGCTACAGATTCAATAAATAGTCAGCGAGACCAAGCTGCTAAAGAGAAAGTGCACTCTAACAGAAGTGGAATGTTCAACACATGGTAATAACAGTTCCAAATGCACTTTTTACTGTTTATCTTTTTATTTTGTTTTGTTTCTCTCTCTTTTCACAGAGGATGAGCGACGAGAGAAATAGAGTTAGAAAAAGAGGAGAGAGAGAGAGAGAGCAAGAGAGGAGATATCTGTAGCACTGTTCCAGCTGCTTGTGAAACTTTCCCACTGTAGTTGAGAACTGGGGGTTTGAATCCAGGTCCTCATGCATGCTAACATGTACTCTATAAGGCAGCCCTTATTTTGCTTTTTTGATGGCACTATGTGAATTTGGTATTATTGCTTTCAATTTATGGATGATATTTATTGAACATTTTTCCCACACACCTTTATCTTTCAGGATAGCACATTGGCTATGCAAACACAATCTCATGTCTGAGGTTCAAACTTTTGGTCCCCACCTTCATGAGTGGTGGGGTAGTCCTTTTGGGTGTCTCTCTTCTCTTTCTCCATCTCAGTTTCTCTGAAAAAGAAAAAGAGCAAAATGGATACTGGGAATGGTGGAGTTTTGCAGGCACTAAACACCATCAATAACCCTGGTGGCAAAAAAGGGAGAAAAAGATGCCACACCTTTTGGGTGGTTTCACCAGGTTTTCCAGTGAGAGTCCTCATTCTGTTCCATGATCTAATCCAGATGGTGTCATCATGTCTCCCAGCCTCCTTAACCCTATTTCCCCATCTTTTGTTCTTTGCTTATGACTTTGGCAGGATGGAGGGAGGTTGACTCAGTGTCCAGTGATATGTCCTCAGGTCTGCTAGATGGTCAGACTAGGCTTATGGGTTTCAGGAAAGAACTCCTCAGAAGCACACGACCTTTCTCATCATGTGAGAAGGAGATGCATGCCACCCACAGGCGTCACTGATGATGATAACCTTGCTCTCTTGGTTATGAAGATATCTCTCGGGTTTCTGTTCCATTGCATTGCATCCTTTTAAAAAAATATTTATTTATTTATTTATTTCCCCTTTTGTTGCCCTTGTTGTTTCATTGTTGTTGTCGTTGTTGGATAGGACAGAGAGAAATGGAGAGAGATGGGGAAGACAGAGATGAGGAGTGAAAGATAGACACTTGCAGACCTGCCTCAACGCCTGTGAAGCGATTCCCTTGCAGGTGGGGAGCCAAGGGCTTGAACCAGGATGCTTATGCTGGTCCTTGCGCTTTGCACCACGTGTGCTTAACTTGCTGCACTACCGCCCGACTCCCCATTGCATTACATTCTTTCTGCCTTGAAAGTGGACCCTGAAGTCTCTCACCCCCTTAGCGTCACCTCACACAACAGAGAGTTTTCTGGGTATTTTATTTGGATGAAGGGTTTTTTTTTTTTTTTTTAAAGACTTCACATTCAGTACAATTCAACCGTACACTACATTTCATCCTCATTTTGTGCTTGAAGAACATTAATTAATCCTAACTAGACATAGACATGTAGCGGAATCTTGCTAGTTCTCACTTCACTGAACTGTAAATAGAATAGTCTTTCTAAAAAAGCCATCAGTCTGCTTCACTTCAGAGCTGAGATTAATATTACTGAAAGGGGCATATCAATGAAGGCTGGATCTGTGAATGTCTTTCTAAAGAGCTTATCCTCAGAGCCTCAGCATGATGAACTTTCCGCAGACACTTTACTTTGCATTTTTCTGCTTTCCTGTGGAGTATTATCCTGAGTCTTTAAAAGACTCTGTAAAAAAAAAATAGCCTTGGATTTTAATCTTTTTATGACACTACAATCTCAGTGTGGAACACCTCTGTCTAAGGAGTGCTAAGCCGATTATGATATATAATTAGGTAATATCTGCATTCTCAAAAAATCTCCAGCCTCATTATGACTTGGTTTCCAACAGAATAAAACTTTGGTTTAGGATGAATCAGCCTTGGGCTCTGTCCAGAGAATGCTTTATTTATCTAGCACTTAATTTGCATCGCCTTGTATATTATGATCATTTCTCATTTATATTCATCTGGGCCTCTTCCCCAACCATCATCTAAATGTTTTGGGGGGAAAACTGTGTCTTTGAGCTCTGTCTTCTGCAGTGACTGACTTGTGGCATTTATAGTCATTGTCAGTTGTCTGTCCAATATCCTTTGTGTGTTTTCTTATATCTAACAGATTTCCAATTCATTCACTACCTTATTCCCATCCTCAACCAGATACCCAAGAATAAACTGACCCATTCTTAGTCCCAGGGGACAGATCTGGCTGGTTGAAGGTTACTCTTCATTCTTGATCATAATTCACTTAGGAATGTGTACTTGACCCCAAATAGCTTACACAAGGGGAACTTGCTGGAGGCTTCTGTGATGAAACAGTTGCAGAGAGTGGTGTGGTGGTCCCTTACCTTAGTGTCCATGGGCATTGTCAAGCTGTGAAACTGTGCAGATCAAGCTGTAGGAGTCAACCCCTAGAGTTGGATCATGAAGTCTGGAGAATCTTGGGAAAATGATTGCAGCTCCCAGTGTTGTAAAAATAACTGTATTTCTTACCTAAGCCAGTTTGAGGCAAGAAAGGGTCTGATTACTTGCAGCCAAAGGCATCCTGAATGATGCATAATTATCAGTAAATATTTTTATTTGGTTAATGCTAATATCACAGGACTTCTTTGGAGGAAGAAGGAAAAAAATAGTTTGCACATGTGTAACATTTCTCAGTTTTCCACATAACAGTTCAACCCCCACTAGGTTCTTCTCTGCCATCATGTTCCCAGACACCAGAGTCTTTCACTTTGGTGCAATACACCAACTCCAGTTCAAATTCTGCTTTGGGGGATACAGGTGGGCTCATGACAATGGTACAGAATAGATGAACTAAGAAATTGAGTGGGGGTAACATAATGGTTATGCAAACAGATTTTAATGCTGAGACTTCAAAGTCCCAGGTTCAGACCCCACAAGTCAGAGCTGAGCAGTTCTCTGGTTAAAAAAAAAAAGTTTTAACTATTTTTTTAAAAAATATTTACTTATTTTCATGATAGAGACTGAGAGAAAAAGGCAGAGAGAGAGAAAAAACAGTTCTTCCTAGCTGTGGAATATGGCGTTGCTGGGAATTGAACCTAGGACCGCTGGGACCTCAAACATGTCAGCTCTGTACACCAGTGCTTCACTGTCTTTCCCACTCACATGTTTCCCATTAGTCAAGACAGACATAGACAGACTTTGTTCCGTTGGCCCCAACTTTGCTTTTGCTTGACCTTGGCTTACATGGAGTTCTGGTAGGTTTTGGTTTGCCTTTGGAAATCATAAGATTAGAAGAGCAAATTAGAAGGATTGTGTGGCCAACCACTTTATAGCAGGAAGTGATTGTGCTAAGTACAGAAAGAGTCACAAAAGTAGAAATCCAGACAAAAGAACTTCGGGCATCATTTGGGTAGGAAAAAAAATAAGGAGGAGGGAAAGAACCCAAAAGAAGGAGGAGAAGAACCCAAATGGCACCATACCTCAGTAGTTCTTGAATTGTGTCCTGGTCCCAAAATTCAGTGCAATGGCAGATGTTTATAGTTAGGAGTCACTGAACGGTGACTGAATGGTTCTCAGTGTGCTCTGTTTACTGAGGTGGGAAAATGTGTGATAAACTTTAGGACTTCCAACAAAGTGGCACATGTTAGAGTTTTGACGCTGAAAGTGATAAATCATCCTCCCACTCTTTGTGAATGTAATTTATACAACACACCCAGAACCCAGATCGAACTGGATAAATGAGGTGTCACTTTACACCGTTAATGTTTGTAAAACATCCTGTGATCCATGAGAAACAATCTTCACATCGGACTCCTGCTAGATTGGAAGGGGTGTCACAGACTTACATGAGAACACACAGAGCACCAAGGGGGGTGAATGGGGATGGATGGTGATAATGGGAGGGAGAGACGGGTGTTTGTGCAAAGAACCTCTCTGATCCCACCTTGATTTTCTTCACGTTTATTTTTTACTAGAGATTTAATAATGGTTTACAAGATCATAAGGTTATATATGTATATTCCACATTGCACCCACCACCACAGTTCTATGCACTCCCCTACCCTATAGAAAACATAGTTTGCATGAAGTCAAACTATGTTTAGTTATAGTTTGGCTAACTTTAAAAAATTATTTATTTATTATTGGATAGAGATAGAAATCAAGAGGGGGAGGAGAGAGACAGAGAGACACCTACAGCCCCTGCTTCACCACTCATGAAACTTTCCCCCTGCAGGTGGGGACCTGCCGCTTGAACCTAAGTCATTGAGCACTATAATGTGAGTGCCTAACCAGGTGTACTGCCACCTGGCCCCAACTTTTTTCCAAGTTCATGTGTTTCAATTCTTTATATTGCACATATAAACAACACCATCCCAAAGTTGTCTTCCAGTGAAATGCAGGTTATTTGCTAACAGTTAGCTATGGTAGCAAGAGTCCTTGAAAACAAAGAACTGAAGGATAAAACTCCTTGACTTTACTTCCCCCCCAACCCATATATATATATTTAAATGCAGAGCCAGGGGATAGAATGCTGCACATTTGTTATGCAAACGAATTTCATGCCTGAGACTCTCAGGATTACCATCACAAGTGCTCCAGTAAAAAGAAAGAAAGAAAGAAAGAAAGAAAGAAAGAAAGAAAGAAAGAAAGAAAGAAAGAAAGGAGAAGGAGAGATTAGGTCCACAGGACAGTTTAGTAATTCTGTGCAAAGACTTTTAGTTCATCCTCTAGTCTTTTTTTCTTTCTTTCTTATTAAGTAGAAAGAAAGAAGGAAAGCAGAAGAGAGAGAGAGGGGGGGGGGGAGAGAGAGAGAGAGAAAGAGAGAAAGAGATTAGGTCCATAGGATAATTTAGTAATTCTGTGCAAAGACTTTTAGTTCATCCTCCAATCTTTTTTTCATTCTTTCTTTCTTTCTCTTTCTTTTCTGCTTTTCCTCTTTCTTTCTACTTAATAAGAGAGCAGGAAAGAGAGTGAAAGAGAGAGAGAGAGAGAGAAAGGGACAGCAGAGATACCCCAGCACTACTCCACCATCCATGGAGCTGTCCTGATACCTTCCATGGTGTCCCTTTGTAGTGCCCAAGTTCAAACCCAGTCCTGCACGCACAAACACACACACACACACACACACACACACACACACACACACCCTGATTTTGACTTCTGTGTCTTGTCTGACTCTGGAAGCCCTGCCCACTGTCAGTCAGTCTTTCACTGCATGAGCACCAGACAGATTTTGGGCTATAGAGCCTCACTAGATCACTGTGCTCAGTCTTGTCTTCAATGTTTAGGGTCTTGAGGTTACAAAGTGGTCTGGACTAAGGACTTTGTTCTGCCTGTGACTTGCCATCACCCAGTCAGGATTCTGACTTATGTCTGCCTGCAGAGAGACATAAGTTGATGAACAGTAGGGGAGTTGAAGCCCCATGATACAGGGTCTAGTAAGGAGACAGAGCCTGAAATTTCTGAACTACATTTTCCCTTAAGGGGGAGTGTGATGGCTATAGGCCGACATGACTGCAGAGGGACTCTTACTCTAGTGAGACTCTCCCCAGGTGCTGTGTACATGTCACCACTTCAGCTCTGATGCTGCCAAGCCTTACGGAGTAGGAACATTATATAATGAGAAGACAGAGGCTCAGAGAGGCTAGGTGATTCACCCAAAGTCACACAGGCAACTGGAGGAGGAGATAAGTTGAAACCTAGGTCTGCTTCCAAGTCCATACTTTGGACCAAGAGGTGAGCAGCAGCAGGGGTGGAGGTGGGGGATGGGAGGGTGGGGGTCTGGCAGAGGCACTTCCTTCTTCCTGGCTCTCTGGAGAAAGAAGCCAAGTGAGAGCTTTCAAAAATATATGGTGTGTGTGGGAATGCCAGGGATAAGAATGTGGATCCCTTTGGGGGCTGGGTGGTGGCACACCGGATTAAGTGCACATAGTAGGCTGTGGGTCTCTCTGGGTGGGGTGGGGTGGTGATGAAATCCTGCGTGGCTACAACACTGCTGCTGCAGTCGGGCCCTGCTCTGGGACCAGAACGAACTCCAGCAGCATAAGTCCTCACACCCCTCACTGGAGAGAAACTCCAGCCTGCCAAGGTCGGTGTGTCCTTGCTCAGGGAAGGGGGGGGGGAATGGTCTCTTCTCACTGGGCAGCTTACTGCTGATCTTAGGTATTCAGTTCAGGCTTGAATTGTTTTCATTTGGGTTGCCTCTGGGGGTCCCAGGAGGTGGTGGGGGTAGGACAGAGGTGGGGAGGAGAGGACTGGCAGCTCCAACTCCCTTCCTCCCACGCAAAGCTGTTGTAGCCTGATGCCTGCTGTCCTTGGGGGCCTGGCACTCTGCTCCCTTCCTTCCTTCCTGGACCAGCTGGTTTCTCGCCGGGTAGCTTGGCCCCATTCCTCCACATCTCCATGTCCCTCAGATGAACGACAGTGAGAGTAGAAGGTCCAAGGGTATGTGGGGTCACCACCTCACAGTCCTGTCTGTGCTCTGGAAGACATTCTGAAATGGGGGGTTCTGGGCAGCAGCAGGGAATGAGGGCTCCTCTTGTGGGGAGTGGGGTGACAGTGTCTGACAGCACAGGACTCCGCTGAGGGATGGCTCAGACACCGTGGGGAGAGGGCCACCAGCCACTGGCCTATGGTGGGGACATCTTACTTTTCCAAAGAGGCCAGACAGGTATTAGCAAAGGGATCCTGGCAAAGAGTAGTGAAGAAAAGTACAAAAACTAGAGAGCCAGAGTTTTAAGGGCTTGGGGTGAAGAGAAGCTACTCCAGGGACCCATTCAAGGTCTCCAAGCTCCAGGGGTGGTGAGACAGTGCTTGAGTGAGACTAGCTGAGTGATGTTTTGGCCCATTCACACTTGTGCCACTCCTGGGAAAGGGACTTTGGGGACTTTGAGGAGTGCTGTTCTCTTGATAGATTCTGATCTGAGTACTCTCTGGTCTAAGCACTCTCTGATCTGAGTACCTGGGTAGTACTATAGTGCTATGCACCAGGTACTCCCAGTTCTCTGCCTCCTGGGACAATGTTAGGATGACATCTTCCTCTCCGCTTCAAAATTAGGTGTGACTTGACCGCGTGACATTATGGCAGCCAATACAGGGGGTGGTGATAAACTCTTCTCTCTTTATGTAAATTGTGGTGCTGGTGTGTTATTACATTATGTAAGTTCCAGGTTTGTGTCCTTGGAAGTCAACATGTGTGCAGACTACATTTAGATCATCACTGTTGCCAGAACTTCTTGGAAGACTGCGTAGTATTTTTAGGTGCAGGCTCTCTGGTTTCTCTTGCTCCACTCTCCTGTCATTGTCCCATGGAAGCAGCCACAGACAATAAGCCAGAATGGGGTGGCGGGGACTGCCCCTAGTTCCAAGAAATCTCCATTTAGCAAAGCAGGTAGTAGTTCGAAGACCCCCTGGCTCGGTGCATTGTAGCAGGAGTGACCTGGGGCCAGAAGTTTTGGTCAGAGTGTGTGGAATCATGGGGAATCTACCATCCTGGGACCCTATGTGAGCATCACATGGGTGTCAGAAATAAATCTGGCGGGGCGCTGCTGTTGAAATTTGGATGTTGTATCTTATTTTGATAGAACCTATCTCTGCAGATTGATAATGTATCATCGTCATATACAAAGTACACAATTATCTTTCACTTAATCATCAACACAGTTAATATTTCTTAGACATTTACTCTATGCCTAGTAGTCTGGAAGCCTTTACTAACTTTATTCCTCTCCCCTTTCCTCCCTTCCCTTTTCCTCTCCTCCCCTTCTCCCTTCCTTTCCCTTCCCTTCCCTGCCCTGCCCTGCCCTGCCCTACACTTCTCCTCTTCCTCCCTCCCTTCCTCTCTTGTCATGGGGGCTTCACCACCTTATACTGAATTTTTCAGGTATAGAGAGACATGCATTGGGGGGAGGGATTTACAGACCGAGTTTGTTCCTCCACACATTCCAAAGTCATGCATAATCCCAACAAAAAATTGAGGAGAGAGCATGATTTTCAAGAATTTTAAACTTGATTCAGGATTGAGAACATTCACATGTTAGGCAGAAAGAGAGAGAAGAAGAGGGAGAGAAAGAGAGGAAGAGGGGGAGGGAGAAGGAGAGAGAGAGCGAGAGGGAGGAAAGGGAGAGGGGGAGAGAGACACCCCTTTACTCACAGGATGACCTGGGCTCACCTAGGCAGAAAGGGCAGCCATGCCCACAGGTCTAGCTTAGAACACTCAAGACCTTAACAGACAGAAGGAGAGAGGGAAAGACACCACATCACTGAAGTTTCCCCCAGTGCAGTGGGGGCTGGGCTCAAACCTAGCTTCTACGTGACAAAGCAGACACCTTCCTAGGTGAGCTATCTTGGAGTCCCCAACTTCATTTCAGTAATTCTTCTACACATCAGTGTGACTTCAGATCCCTTTTCCCCCTTCCTTTATTCCTTTCCTGGCCCCTTCCTCTCACTCTGCCTCCCTCCCTCCAGAAAGAAGTAGTTAGAGTAGAATAACTTGCCCACCATCTCCAACCATTAAGAGTTAGAACTGGGACCTGTGCCCAGATTTGCTAAGTGTAAAACCTAAGTTCCTAACCTCTGTGTATCCTGTGTATTGTTTCTTTCTTTTGTCCCTTCACTCTTCCCTGCTTTGATTATACCCTTGGCTGTTTCTGCTCTTTTGACATGACTCACTGTGGCCTTGTCAGTGTGGTGAGAATGAAGAGTCTGGCTTCCAGAAAACTGCTGGTTTGAACCAGGGAGGAGGAAGATGGAAATAATCAGAAGCAGGAATTGGGTTAGCAGTTCAGACACACTTGGGAAGATGACTGTGTTGGAGTTTGGTAGATCTGAGATCCCAGTCACGTATTTATGGATTTCTGTCATTCATCTCCAAAGCCTGTTGTTATCTTCCCATTCTCAGTCATGTTCTTGTCTTCCTTTGAAAGATAGAAGTCATTTATATTCTGGAACTGACTTGAGAACTTGTGTGATTTCCCCCTCCCCTGTCTGCCAACACACTGAATAAGCCAAAGCTGTCATCATTGATGGTTTTGTAGATAATTTACCAATTATGTGTTGCAGTGGCCTAACTCTATTTAATCCAGTAACAGGAAGCCACATAATGAGTTCTTGTAACTTCTGAAGAGCTACCAGTGAAGATAGTCTCCATTGTGTTATTTAACTTTCCTTACTTAAAGTTTCATTAATTAACTTTATCTCTTTAGTATCATGCAAATTTTTTTCTCGTTAAAATGCTACCCTTCCATAACCAAATATGACCCACCTCTCCTCCCTTTCTTTCTTTCTTTCTTTCTTTCTTTCTTTCTTTCTTTCTTTTTCTTTGCCTCCAGGGTTATTGCTGGGGTTCAGTGCCTGCACCACTCCTGGAGGCCATTTTTCCCCCTTTTTGTTGCCCTTGTTGTAGCCTTGTTGTGGTTATTATTATTGTTGTTGATGTCGTTCGTTGTTGGATAGGACAGAGAAATGGAGAGAGGAGGGGAAGACAGAGAGGGGGAGAGAAAGATAGACACCTGCAGACCTGCTTTACTGCCTGTGAAGTGACTCCCCTGCAGGTGGGGAGCCGGGGGCTCAAACTGGGATTCTTACACCAGTCCTTACGTTTTTGTGTCACGTGCGCTTAACCCGCTGCGCTACCACCCGACCCCCCCCACCTCCCCTTTCTCTCTTCCCCCACCTTCCCCCACCATTAGCTTTGGGAAAAAGGGTTTGTCTGGTCCTTAGAAATAGTAGTCACTTTGGCTCCAGAGTACAGTAGGTCGTCTTTGCCTGTTCCCTTTGCTTCCTTCACCTCTGGTTTCAGATCTCTGTGACTTTTTCAATTGTATAATATTCAGGTTGCTGAAGGTCCTTCTTATGAGTAAATTAGGTGAAAATGACACTTCACCCCATACCATCAGGGCGTTACTTATCATATACTACAAGTCCATCATCATAAGTCCATCATCACTCAAGGAGTGCAGAGTTAAAATCAACAGCTACTGAGTGTGCTATCCCGGCTGGAGTCGTGTGTTGTGTATCATGTAAGAGTTTGATCAGTTAGCACTTGAATTACCCTGAAAGCTCAAATTAATTCCCTTGTAGATAACACTCAAGGAACCCTTGTTCTAAACTCGTTGTAGACCTATGATCAGTGATCTAGAAGGAAGTATTTGACTCGTTAGGTTTGAAAAAGTAATAGCAGAGATAGCCGTTACTAATCACTTGCTTACTGGGCGCTAGACTGAAGATTTTTGCATTTTTCTTCCTGTTTATTGTTCAGACGGAGAGAACTGTTTTTGATGGGGACAGGAAAATAGACTCAGATAGGAGAGGTGACACAGTGAGGAAGAGGCAAACCAAGATTTCAGCAGATGTCCATGACAGAGAGCTGTGCTCCATTGTTTGCTTCTTGAAGATGTCAGTGGCGCCAGCACGAAATGCTAGACATGTATTCATGCAGCACAGTGTCTCTAGCATAGGTTCTGTCACCATTTCAGTTTTACTGATGGGAAACTGAGGCACAGAGGCATTAAGTAACCTGCCATAGTTCACATAGCTATAAGGTAGCTGGGGGCAGGACTTAAATTTACAACCCACTCTTTGCAACCCACTCTTAGATCATGTTGAGACCACTGTGGGTGTAGTGGGTAGTAAATGAGGGCTTGGGTTCATAAAGCCTGGTTCTTGGTGCCAACTGGGCCATTGAATAGCAGAAATACTGGGCGGGTCCATTTTGTACCAGCCTGGGTTCTGATTAGAACCAGCCCTCACTAGTTGTCATAGTAGAAATAATTGAATAGAAGAGATTGGCTAGAAAGATACGAAAAGAACCTGGAGGAAATGCAGTGAGGCACCTAGAGCTAGCAGTCTCCACTTTCTGGGCTGAGGGTCACAGAAGGAAGCTTGGAGAAGGGCTCCTATAGAACAGAATTCCGGGGAGGAGTTACAGGACAGGTATGATGACTGCTGTCCTTGGAGAAGAGCAGAGCTGACTAGAAAGAGAGACTGGGCCCCACCCAGATGTTGGTGTACCAGCTCAGTGATCCTCCTAGTCAAAGGCCTGCTCTGCTCGGTCATCTGGTGTTGGCATTTGATGCACACTTCTTTTGAGACTGTGGGAGAGTGAGGAACTAGGACCAATTTCCAGTGCCAGGGCACCAGCCTCTTAAGCCTTGTGTCTGGAACATCCCTTCTCCCACCTTGCAGTGTCCCTGTAATGCCTCCTGCCAGTGGAAACAGATGGGACACCAGTTGTCAAAGGAGCAGTGGGATTTGCAGATTTGAAGGCCAGCATCAGCAGCATTTGGAGGTGTGTAGGCATTTCCCTACAGTGTGTGTGTGTGTGTGTGTGTGTGCGTGCGTGCGCGCAATTGAGAGGAGGATTCTGTTCTGCCACTTGGAGGATCACTCAAACCATGTTCTTCTGTGCCATCATCTCCCTGTAGTGAGCCCATAGCACATCACTTACTAGACTTGATTATTTTGAATCTTTTTGTCTCAGAGGCTATCAGTGGGCCTTCCTGATCGCACTGCTTCCAGTGGATTCTCTCTACTTTTCATCTCAGACCATGAGCAGCGAGAAGGATAGAGAAACAGCAAGAGAGACACACTGTAGCACTGCTCCACTGCTTGTGACGCTTTCCCTGTGTAGGAGGCTGGGGACTCACACCCAGGTCTTTTTTATTATCTATTTACTGGATAGAAAGAGCCAGAAATTGAGGAAAAGAGGGAGAAGGAGAGAGACAGACACCTGCAGCCCTGCTTCACCACTTGTGAACCCATGTCCTTGCACATTGTAACATGTGCACTCAACCAGGTGTCCACCTGACCCCCCAAGTCTTTACACTTGGTAAAGTGCTTCACCAGTTGAATCCTCTACCACCCCCTGGACTGTTTTTAAACGTGACATCAAGACCTCACACCTATGCCACATCACTGTTTTAGCCCAATATTTTATTCTCAGAGAGAAAGAAGCCGAGGTAGAGATAGACCAGAGCACCACCCATGGAGCTCCCCTGGTTCTGTCCATGGGTCTCCCACATGGTACCAGGACTTGAACCCAGTACCTCATGAGTGGTAATGCCTAGTTTCTTAAAATTTCTTTTCTGTTTTTTTTTTTTTTATTACCTTTGTATATTGGATAGAGACAGCCAGAAATTGAGAGGGTAGGGGGAGATAGAGAAACACACAGAGACTGAGAGACACATGCAGCCCTGCTTTACCACTCACAAAGCTTTCTCCCTGTAGGTGCGGACCAGGGGCTTGAACCTGGGACCTTGTGCATTGTAATGTACACTCAGTCAAGTGCACCACCACCTGGCCCCAGTAATGCCTAGTAATCGATCTGCATTTTACTACAGTACAGGTACAGAAAATGCAGCAGAGAATCTCTTGAGGAGCAGCCATGCATATACCCTTCACCTCTCCCCAGTTGAGCAAGCAGCCAACCTTGGGCTGGAAGGTATCACAAAGCCTGAACCAAGCCTAGACAGAGTGCGGCTGGTAGATATCCCCTGGGGAAGCCTGCACAGTTCTGACAGCGGGTCACTGCTCCTGGCCTCTAGGACGGCTTCAGGGAGCCAGCTAATGAGGCAGCACTCAGTCTTCTAGTTCTGCCCAGAAGGAGAAATGGCCCAGAGGAAGAGGTAGCATCCCTCCAGAGGCACCTGTCCACATCAGCAAGACATGAGGGCACTGGATTCAGTGGTGGAGGACCCTAATGCTGGGTCCCTTTGAGATGGAGACACTGTTGACACCAGTGTCCCCTGATGAGAATGACTCCCATTGCAGGAATCAGGCTGTGCTTTCTATAGACTTAGACACATCTCCTCATCCTCTTCTCTTCACTGAATTTAGTGACAGATTGTAGTGTAGGTTAGACTCCAATGGGAATCTCAAGCTCTTGGATGTTTTTTGCTTATAGATATCCTAGGTGACCACATAAGGTCATAGGCTTTGTCTAGTGCCCATTGACTTCCTCAGACCCCTTTCCAAGCAGTTCTTGCCACCCTCCCATTCTCACGATAGATTAGTTTGGTCTGAGTTTAAACATTATATGCATAAAATCTTAAGAAAATATGTAACAGCCCTGCCTTTTCCAAATATTGCACAATTCCATTATTTATTAACAGGAAAACTGGAGACAGTTTCTGAAAAATGACTTGAACAAGGCCCCACACTTTCAGTTCTACATTGCCTCTAACAGACACCCCAGTTAGCCAGCCCCTTTTCTAACACTTGTAGGGCCTAGGGTAGGAATAAAAAGGAGCGTATAGGTGATCCTAAATGCTGTCTCTAAAAGCTGGCTGATAAATGAAGTTGTCAGTAAACAAGGAGCTGCTCTTCCTGATATTTCCAGCACAATGGACTGTACTTGTCAGCCATCTTTAGATTTAACTTTACCTAATTTACCGTTGCATCATTTATAACATTTTAGTATATTTAGACATGTTTATTCAGGAGTGCACTGTATATTGGAAACAGATTTTACTGTGGGGTACATAATAAAGTACAAATATATAGACTAGAATCACAGATATAAGATAAACTGTCTGCAGGAATGAGACTGAAACTGAGAGGTGATGAAAGATGAGACGCTTGAAGCAGAGCCCCGCACGGTCATTTTCCATAGCCAGGTTCTCATCCATTTCTACAAGACCGGCTCCTCAGAAAGCTGGTTGTGACACAGAGAAGTTGATAAATAATTAGAACTCTCGGGGTTGGGCAGTGGCGCAGTGGGTTAAGCACATGTGGTGCAAAGCGCAAGGACCGGCGTAAGGATCCCGGTTCGAGACCCTGGCTCCCCACCTGCAGGGGAGTCACTTCACAGGCGGTGAAGCAGGTCTGCAGGTGTCTTATCTTTCTCTCCCCCTCTCTGTCTTCCCCTCCTCTCTCCATTTCTCTCTGTCCTATCCAACAACGAACAGCATCAACAATGGCAATAATAATAACCACAAGGAGGCTACAACAAGGGCAACAAAAAGGGGGAAAAATGGCCTCCAGGAGCAGTGGATTCGTGGTGCAGGCACCGAGCCCAGCAATAACCCTGGAGGGAAAAAAAAATTAGAACTCTCTATGTAGACTAGTTGTAGGTCATATGCCTAACGAATGAAAACTTATAAACCACTGTTACATATACTGTGTTCTACTACATTGACAGATGTACTTTCAAGGGTTTTTTTTGTTTTTTTTTTGGTAGAGGCAGAGAGAGGGGGCAGGAAAGCTAGGTCTCACATCACTGAAATGCCCTCCAATATGATGGGGGTCAATCTTGAACCTGGGTTATGCACATAGCAAAGCAGTACACTATTCAAGTGAGCTATTTTGCTGGCCTGACAGATACACTTTTATAAGAACAAAATATGTGTAAAGGTCTTTATATCACTGAAAGCTGGCAAAATATTAAGATGATGGCATGTAATAATTATTTTACATGCTTTGGTTCTGATGAGGCATGCTTGGCGCTTGAGTAATAAAATAGACATGATTCATAAATTATTCATATGTCTTAAGTATATTTTCTTGCTTTCATTTCAGGAAGAATTACTCATTATGTTGTTTAACACAGCTGTTGTTCAAACGATGGCAGGAACCTTAAAAATTAAAAAATAAATTATGTGCCAAACTGGAATGTATTTTCCTTAAGGAGTACGTTGAAAATAATAAAAATTAAATGACAGTTTTAAGACATTTTTCCAATATATTAAAGCAATTATTAAAATTAAAAAGCAGAACTACATATTATAAATAATAAGTATCCACTTTTAAATGGAAATAATTTGAAAGTAAGACTTGTATGCATAAGGTCCCAGGTTCTTCCATCCGAGTACTAACCAGCCCCGACCCTGCTTAGCTTCTGAGATCAGGTGTGTTCAGGGTGATATGGCTGTAAACAAGGTCCCAGGTTCTATTCCAGGTACCACATATGCCAGAATGACATTGTTGTTTCTCAAACAGAACTGCAAGTTTTAGGGCCACGATATAGCTCATCCAGTAGGTTGCCATCATGGTTATCACTGGGGCCCAGTGCCTGCACTACAAATCTACCACTTCCTGTGGCCATTTTTTTAAATAGCTAGGACAGAGAGAAAATAAAGATGGGGGGAGAGGATAAGAGACCTGCACACCTACTTCATCTCTTGTGAAGCACCCCTTCTGTAGGTGGGGAGCAAGTGCTCAAGCCTGGGTTCCTTATGTATGGTAACATGTATTCAATTGGATGCCGCCTCCTGGCCCTGCAGAGTACACACTTTAATATGCGCAAGGACCTAGCACCACATGGGAGCACGATGCAGAACAGTAAAGGGAGCTCTATGAATGGAGGAGTGGTACTGTGGCATCTCTTTCCTTTCTCTCTATTTCTCTTTCTGTCTGACATTCAAAGGGGAAAAAATGCACCAAGAACATTGAAGTTGCACATGTGGAATGCCTCATCAGTCAAAAAAATTGAGTTTTTTAAAATGACTTATTCAATATTGTGTAAACTCCTTTTCTTCTTCCATATGCACTCTTGTAAGTAACACACTAATTCAGTGGGGCTGATGAAGCCAATAATTGTAACATGAAGGGAGGGAAAAAATAAGTATTCTACACTTCTGGGAAACATTGCTTCTTCATTATGCAGAAATCTGTTGCATTAATGCTATCAGAGAAAGAGGATTGGATGAGTTAATAACCAAGTCCTGGCACTACTCAAATTCTTCCTGCACTCTGAAGCCACATCTGTTCTTATCCTGGCAATAGCAATGTCCCCAGTCTTCTAAAACAGCTGGATATAGTGACCTTATGCTTTGAAAACTAAAGCAAAAGCAGTGGAGAAGTGTTTCCCTGGAGCTTCAGAGCATTAGACACACACTTGGGTGTTGAAGTTGCTGGTCATGCTGTGTGGCTTCTCAGCACTCAGGCCTTAGTGACAAGGGCGGTGTGTGTGTGTGTGTGTGTGTGTGTGTGTGTGTGTGTGTGTGTGTGACAGACACCACCCAGTCCTTTCTGAGCTGTGAGACTAACTACACGCATCCTTCTTGCTTGAGTCTAAAGGAAAGTTGCTGCGCCAAATAGGCAACAACCTCTGGGTTCAACAGTCTAGAAGTTCACATTTCTGTCTTGTGACCTTGTGTACATCAGGAATCCATGTTGGATGGGCAGCTTCACGAATTCACCAGGACCCAGGCTTTTCTAACTTGTTGCTCCTTTTTTCCTCCTCAGATGGTTGAGGAGGGTTCCCACCATGTCTGCCATTCAGCTAGAAAGAGGAAGAAAGGATGACGAGCAAAGAGTGCCCCCTTTAAGGGTTCACCCTGAAGATACACATTGGTTCCCCGCACACTCCACTGTCAGCAGATGGGCTGAGAAATTTCATCTTCATGGGTGTCCTCAAGTCCAAATAACAATAATGTTTCTGTGAAAGAGGACATTAATTTGGGTGACACCAGTAATCTCTGCCACTATGTAATTTTCTTAATATAAACTTGCAAGGAAGGATGATACTTTTTGAGTAAAGAATACGCTTTGGCCTAAGTTCGGTTGCATTTTGTCAAAACAAGACACAAAGAGCCTTGCACAGTTTTAAGCACAGTGCTGGCCAGATGCTTCCTGAAATGTTAACTGAGTTTCCTAACACTCTTAAGACACCTGGCAGGGAAGTAGGGGAAGAGTTGAATTGAATGCAGGTCCACAGCAAACTACGGATGTGATGTTGAGTTAGTTATTTTACATCTCTTGGCCTCAGTTTGCTAGCCAGTACGAGGAGGTTTTGAGCTTGACTGCTGGTTTGCAGACTGGGTTCCAAGGAACATTAGGGTTCCTTGGTGTCATTTCATGTGCTAGGACTTGTCTCTGAACTCTTCTTCCCTATGTCCTAGTCTCAGCAACTTCATTTTTATTGGCTTTCTAAGAAGGGGGAAAAACTTCTATTGCTAAAAATGAAAGATTAGAAACACCTGAATCTTTTGATGCCTGGTGGAGGTAATCTGGTACGAAGTCAGATTGTTTTCCAACCCAGCATTCCCACTTACCTTTTTTTTTTTTTTTGCCTCCAGAGTTATTGCTGGGACTTGGTGCCTGCACCATGAATCCACTGCACCTGGAGGTCACTTTTCCCATTTTGTTGCCCTTGTTGTTACCCTTGTTGTTGTTGTTATTATTATTGTTGTCATTGCTGTTGTTGGACAGGATAGAGAGAAATCGAGAGAGGAGGGGAAGACAGAGAGGGAGAAAGAAAGACAGACACCTGCAGGTCTGCTTCACCTCTTGTGAAGTGACCCCCTCCGTAGGTGGGGAGCTGGGGCTCAAACCAGGATCCTTATGCCGGTCCTTGTGCTTCATGCCATGTGTGTGTAACCTCCCACTTATCCTTTGTGACACCTCGGGTTGAAGTCATAACCTTTCTTGAACCTCAGCTCTAAATTACTGTTTCCTCATCTATACAGTGTTTATACAATGTTTCATCACTACTTGTGTTTCCTTCTTGGACTATCCTGACGCTTACATGAGATAATACATTTACGAGGACTTGCATTTCAGAGTCTGACATAAAGGACACTTTTGATGAATGGGAACAATTATCATTGTCAACACCAGGAACTTTATTTGTGGTTTCAGATTGGAGCTCTAATACTTTGTTTCTGTGAATTGTTGTGTCAAATGAATGAAACTTCCATAAAATAAATAATTATCAGTGGTTTTTCTCTGTGCTTTTGGAGATTTGCAGGTTTTCTCAAAATGAAGCATAGTAGGGTTATACTGTGAAGGCTAAGATAAGCATAGGTAAAGTGCAGGGTCCTAGGTTTTTGAGGCAATACTGAAATGACCTTTTTTTAAAAGAGAGGATAAATTCAACCTTTTAAGTCAAGGAGAAAAATGTTTCAATTTTTTTCATTGCTGCACATGGCAGGAAGTAAAGGATGGAGTTTAAAGTACTTAGAGTACAGAATGATAAGCCTACATAAAATCCTATAATATTACTTTGCCAAACTTGACTTTCCAGGGATTAAACTTGACTTTATTTTTTGACCCCTACTTATTCCAATGTGTCAAACCTTTGATAAACTCTACTCTGTTCCACTCCATGGTTCCATTGGTGTGTGGTTGGGGTGGGGGGAGAAGGGGAGAGAGAGAGAGAGCTATTTAAGTCTCTGTTACAGTATGAAACTGTTTGCTCAAACTATCTTTTTGGAGATGAGAATGGTTGGAGGTCACTAATTACAGTTTTCCTGTGGCCAGATATTATACCATGAACTCCATGATAGGCACATGTAGACACACCTTCTCATGCACCCTCCCACCTTAGGCTTGTAAATCTTCTATGGAATATTTTTCTGACTCCTAACTGTGAGATCTTTGACAGCTCTCATCCATATTGGTTCCTTAGCTCTGTAAGTAACCCTTTTTTTTTTAAAGTTATCTTTTAAAATTATCTTTATTTATTTATTGGATAGAAACAGGTAGAAATCGAGAGGGAAGGGGGTGATAGGGAGGGAGAGAGACAGAGAGACACCTGCAGCACTGCTTCACCACTTGTGAAGCTTTCCCTTTGCAGGTGGGAACCAGGGGATCGAACCTGGGACCTTGTGCACTGTAACATGTGCACTCAACCAGGTGTGCCACCACCTGGCCCCAACTCTTTTTTTTTTTTTTCTCTCTCTAGAGTTATCGCTGGAGCTTGGTGCTTACACTATGAATCCACCGCTCCAGGAGGCTTTTTTTCCCCCTTTGTTGCCCTTATTGTTTATTATGGTTGTTGTTATTGCTGTTGTTGGTTAAGACAGAGAGAAATTGAGAGAGGAGGAGAGAAAGATAGACACCTGCAGACCTCCAGACTCTCAGACTTCTTTTCCCAGTAGCCATTTTTGTATTTCAGCTCTTTAGAATACAACTGACTGGCAAATGCTGCATCTTTTATTTTTTCCTACCATATTTCCCTTGGCTTTTAGCATGCTTGTCTTTTTTAATTGTCTCTAGAATGCACTGAAGTACCGTTTCAATCTGTTTCTAACTTTAGAAGTGAGAGACCACAAGCAATCAGGCACCAGCTACCAGCCTGATGAGAAAGCACTTGCTTGGTTGCTAAGAGAGTCATCACCATAGTGGAGGAGCCCAACTGGGACAGGTATTTGCTGGGTTGGGCTGGGATAAATAAGACTATCCCAGACCTCAAGAAATGCAAAGATTTGCTCTTAGAAGACTGCCTGAAAGTCAGTTGAACCTTTGACCTATTCAGGACTCAGAACCTTGGCTGAGTAACTGCTTTTCTTAATGATTTAATAGTGATTTACAAGATTACAAGATAATAGGGGTATAGTCACACCACTTTTACCACCAAAGTTCAGAGCCAAGCCCCAGCTATAACCACTATAGTTCTCCCAAGGTCTTTGAGATGGGATGACTACTTTTTTGTTTTTCAAGTTTATGTTCATTCAATTCTCTATATTCCATGCATGAGTGAAACTATCCAGTAGTTGTCTTTTACTTCCTTACTTACTTCATACACACAGTCACCTCCAGCTCCATCCATTTTGCCCCAAAGGACACAATATCGTCTTCTTTTGAATTGCTGAGCAGTACCGCGTGGAGTGTATATGTTTGGGTCACTGCCTTCTTCAGCATGCCTTTCTGTGACCTAAACTGGGCAAAGCCATTACATGTTACTTTATATAAGAAGGTGAATGCAAACTGAGAAGTGGTGTAGTGTGGTATTTTAATTAGGACAAAACAAATCTCTATAAAAAGGACAGTTGGAGGTCTTTTTCGTGTAGTCTTTACTTTCTGTAAATCTGAATTAACATGGCCCAGCCTGAGATTCCTACTTTAGGTATATGAGATCCTGTACTATATTCCAGTCAGTCACAGTTATGTCTGTCACTCCTTTATCTGAAAACATTTAAATGATCAGTCATAATTTTTTCCCGTGAGTTCTATTTTCCCAGTATATCAACTGCCTCATTAAAATGCAAGAGTTCCCATTAAACTGGACCTAGAACCTTTGACTCATATAAACCTCAGTGACCATTGATGACTGCTCCTCTTTTAATAATATTTATTCTCATTTATTTTGAGAGGGGAAGCAGAGATAGGGAGGGAGAGAGAAAAAGAGACACCTGTAATACTGCTTCACCAGTCACGAACCTTCCCCTCTGCAGGTTGGGACTGGGGGGATTGAACCCAGTCCTTGTGCATGTAATGTGTTCACTCAACCAGGTGCACCACTGACCAGTAACAACTGCTCCTCATTATTTATTAAAATTTTAATTATTTACAAAATTTTAATAGTGGTATAATTCCACACCATTCCCGTCACCATAGTTCTGTGCCCCCTCTCCCCCCTCTAGTAGAAACTGTAATAGTTCTTCCAAGGTCACAGATATGGATTAACCTATATCTATATCTTCCCACTTTTATTGACTTCCATGGTCCTGTTTTCACTTCCTTTCGAAGTCATAGCTATGACTGTTACTACTTCTGTGTGTCATTCCTTTCCCTTCTTCCCTCTCAGATAAATGACACACCAACTGCTCCTCTCTTCCTCTGGCTAGTCATTTGTCAACACAGGGAGCATAGTCACAGACATGGAACCCTCCTTTTAGGCATTAGTTTAACCACTTTATCTTTTTACTAAGGCTGGGACCATCAACCCAGATGGGGCTGTCACTCCTACCCTTCCCCGCCCCCACATACACACAAGCTCTCTATAGTGCTGGTGAGAGGTCAATCTCAAACTGGCCCCCAGGGAGCAGGGCATGTGGAGGGGTACTAGCTTGTGCTGCAGAGTTGCCAGCCATGGAAAAATTGAGGGTACTGTCTCTCCCATGGAAATGCAGGCCGTGCAACTTCTTTATTTGAGTTGGCAACAGTCTTTACACTTCACTTTGGCTAAGGCCTGATCACTTGCTGAATATTTATTTGTCCCAAAGATTATTTAGTTATCCCCAGGAATTCAGGCTCTTTGGCCAACTTTCCTCCTTGTGCATGGGTTTCCAGTGGGGAACGTGACTGACCCCTGTCCTTTTCAGAATGAGGCCTGAACCATCATCGGGATAGAAGCATCATTGTAGAAAAGAAGATTGGGACCCAACAGGACACATAACTTGCTAAAAGATGGCCGGCCACAGAGCTAAGACTAGAACTTAGATCTTCCAACTCTCCATCCAAAGTTCTGTCTAGAATCTTGCAGACTCCCAAGGAGAATTGCCCAAGGAACTTATTAATGAGATACGTATTCTTAAGCTCCCTCGTTATAAAGCCCAGCATTTAATCTGCCCATGGAAAGCACACTTTCATGTAGCCCATGATCTGAAATACCCTGTAAGCAGTAGATCACTTGAGCTTAATAAACAAGGTCAGGCGTGGTCAGGGTGGTGTGGTTATAGGCTACTTGAGCATAACATTTCCTTTTTTGTTTATGTCCCTGTGGGGAGGCCAGTGAGGCTACAAGTACAGTATGAAGATTAGTGTATACTCTCACCCAATTAAGACACTGGTGCAGGGAGCTGGGAAGAGAGGCAGCCCCAGTAAAGGTACAATTTGCACCCCTCCCCAGGCAGGTGCCCTCACCCCTGTTCCTGTGTCATACTTGCTGTCTATTTCTCTTCTACCTCTGGAGGGATAGATGATCCATGTATTTAGGCCACTAGCAGTCTAATCATTATTTTATGTCATTTTTTTTTCCTTTGTATCAAGTAGCTTCTTTTAATTTGACTTTCTAGGAGGCAGACCCTTAAAAATTATTAAAGAGGAAAAATAGCATTGAATATTCTGGCACAATGGCTAAATTACTGTGTTTGGTGGGTTATTTTTTGCTTTTTTTTTTTCCTCCTGCAGCTCTGCTTCATTGCTCATAAAGTTTCCCTCCTGCAAGTGGGGACCAGGGGCTTGAACCTGGGTCCTTTGTGCATGGTAATGTGTGCCCTCTATTGGGTGTGCCACAGCCTGCTCCCCTGTGCTCAGTATTTTATACACACTAAGCTGGATCCCATCAGCCCAGCGAAAAAGGTCCTAGCAATTCCGTTTCCCAAATGAGGACGTGGAGGCTCAGAAAGGCAAAGCATTTTACACCAAGTTTCCTGGTTAGTAAGCAAGAAAGTTGAGAGCCAGATCCTTTGACTTCGAGCTTTGCAACAAGTGCTACAGATAGGTGTGGTGGGAGTCCACACAGGGAAATGTTGAGGGGAGCTGGATGCTTTAATTGTAGGGAAGAAAAATGGGGCTTAACCCCAATGGCAGAGGCTGTTTTTATAGGCTTGGGGCAAGGGAGGGACTCAGTGAATTGAAAAGTCACAGTGAGTCCTGGTCTGCTCTGTTGCCATCTATTTTCACAGGTTCCCCAAACAGACTCCTTGCCAGAGCCACTAAAGATTTGGGATTTGATTCCTCTTTCTTCCCAGAGCTGTTAATTATCCTCAAATTGTAGGACAGGGGGATGATGAGCTGGAGAGCTGAGTCCTTAATCATTCAGAGGATCGGTACTGTCCGGAGTGTGTTTCCCGCTAGAAATGAAATCTTCACTGTCTTGAGTGCATTAGTTATTGCAAACCTTTTTCTTTTTAACAATGTTCTTTATTTATTTATTTATTGGATAGAGACAGAGAGAAATTGAGAGGAAGGGGGGATAGAGAGGGAGAGGGGGGCTGGGCGGTGATGCACCGAGTTAAGTGCACATAGTACAAAGTATAAGGACCCTCACAAAGATCCCAGTTTGAGTCTCTGGCTCTCTACTTGGAGGGGGTTTGCTTCACGAGCGGTGAAGCAGGTCTGCAGGTGACTATCTTTTCTCCCTTTCTATTGTCCCCTCCCCTCTCAGTTTCTTTGTGTCCTATCCAAAAACATTGAAAGAAAAAAAAAAGTGGGGGGGGGGGCTTCCAGGAGCAGTAGATTTGTAGTTCAGGCACCGAGCCCCAGTGATAAGCCTGGAGGCAAAAAAAAAAAGAGAGAGAGAGACAGAGACACCTGCAACACTGCTCAGGAAGCTCCCCCCTGCAGGTGGGGCCAAGGGATTTCAACCCAGGTCTTTGTGCACTCAATTATGTGCGCGACTACCTGATTTCTCCTGAGTTTCTTAAATCTTGCATTTCTCTTAGTCTCAGTGAGTCCCTCTGTCTCTACCATGCACTTGGCCCTTGGCATTAACACATACCAACATTCCATGTGTGAGGACGTCAGCTGATAGTCTCGATCTCGAGCCCTGTGCCATGCTGGGAATGAAAGATAACTCATGTCTCTGCCACATGGTGTTTACAGTCTAGGGAGACAGGAAACATATATAATACTAATTAACAGAGCTTATAGTGACCAGGATCTTGATGTACTTTTTTTTCTTTCTTTTTTAAAAGTCTTTGTTTATTTATTGGATATAGACAGCCAGATCAAGAGGGAAGGGGGGTGATAGAGAGGGAGAGAGACAGAGACACACCTGCAGCCCTGCTTTACCACTTGTGAAGCTTTCCCCCTATAGGTGGGGACCAGGGGCTTGAACCTGGATCCTTGCACATTGTAACATGTGCGCTCGACCAGGTGCACCACCACCTGGCCCCTCAATGTACTTTATTATTAGGTGAGGTAGGGTGTAGGTTGATAAGAAGCCAGATCAACAGCAGGCCACAGAGCAAGCAGAAGTAGAGGCTGGGGACCTGCAAATGGCATGGGGTAGAAGAGACTGGCCTTTCAGAAAAGACAGCCTTGAAGGGAGGCAGTTTAGGAAGGATTGGGATTTTGTGAGAAGAGGTAGCAAACATGCTTCAAGGCAGTCTGTGTCCCCTGGGAGAATGTAACCTCTGGCAGGGGTGCAGGGTCTGCTCAGGCCTCCCCTCTGGGTCTGTTTGGTGTGTGGCCTATTAGAGGCAGTGGCCAGTGGGGGACTTTGGGAACAGACTTGTAAGGATGGTAGCCTTCATACCTTCATGTCAGTATCTCCTTGCATGTGGGCTGCCCTGGGAAGGAATGTAAGTTTTGGTGAGGTGGCTGCATTCAGTTCAAGCAGTTCTTAGTGGGGGGAAGCACCCTAGCTGGGCAGAGAGGTCTGAGCATTACACCCAAGCTTTCCATAAACATGGGGCATCTTGGCTGAGAACTGTTCACTTGCCTCAGCCCTGGCGCCCTGCCTTATGGTTATGACCTAGGCAGAGCAGGATTGGAACTATAGCCTCTGCTTCAAAAATCTTATTTGCCAAGTGAAGAAAAACTCTTTTGTGGGTGAGTGGCGGCCACACACAAGCTGCTAGGCCTTTGGATTTCTCTCTCAAATCCCAGAAGCATTGTATTGAGAGTGACTGCCACTATTTCCCCAGTCAGTGGCTGATTGCTGGAGAGGAATAAGCGACCTGTATAGTCAGATGAATGGTGTCATTTCAGATACTGTCCCCTAAAGACTTTTTTTTTTTCCAGAGCCCATAAAGTCAAATAAATATCTCCTGTATATACAAGTGTTAGTTAACTCAGATGACAGCTGAGGAAACAAAATAATTCACAGCCTGCCTCCTTCCCTGGAGCTGAAATAGCTCTTTGGGTATCATTTCTCAGCTGTTAAGAGAGCTGTAGGATTTAAGGAGGGGGTATTTATTTTGTCAGAGATGGGAGAGATCTCACACAGTGAAGTGGATTTCTTGCCATGTCAGGTCAGGAAGCAGCTGAGCCCAGACCTAAACGGGGACAAACCAGGTTTCAGAGTTTGAAGCACCTACTTCCTGGGCACCCCAGTGCAGAATGGATCTCAAAGAATGATTGTGCAACAGTGTACAATTTTCAACAAGCTTATTTAGATTTTTTTCCCAACCTACTTGTCTCCTAGGCTTCCCTCCTCAAGGCATATATGGCCCCACAAACACCCAGTCCATCAGGCATAATTATTGGAGTAATTCTGGAGTCCTAGCTGTCCTCATTCCTTATAGGTGATCTGTCAGCAGACCCATTCCAATCCTTCCTAAACTGCCTCCCTTCAAGGCTGTCTTTTCTGTTTGTTCTAGTTCCAGAACGCATCTCAGATCTCTCTCCATCGACACCTTGACACCCATGTTTGTGCCAGCATGCTTGTGTACCCGGCCCCCTCAAGGGCTCCCAGCAGCCCACCTGTTTCCACTCTTGCTTCCCTTCAGTGCTCTCTTTACACTTCCCAAGCTGGCCCGAGGGAGCAAGTCCACCTGCGACTGAGAGAGGGATGCCCCCTCCTTGGCTCTCATCATGACTTCCCAGTACACAGGAGTCAAGTTGTGATGCACTGCATTAAAAAATATATATTGCCACCAGGATTATTGCTGGGATTCAGTGCCCACACAACAAATCCACCACTCCTAGCAGCCATTTTTCTCTTTAAAATAATTTTTAAATTTTATTTTGATAGGACAGAAAAATTGAGAAGGATGGGGAAGATAGAAAAGGAAAAACAAAGTTGGATAATGAGAGGATTAGATAGCTTAATGGTTATGCAAAGCGACTCTCATGCCTGAGGCTCCAATGTCTTAGGGTCCTAGGTTTAATCCCCCCCCCCCCCCGCACCATCATAAACCAGAACTGAGCAGTGCTCTGGTTAAAAAAAAATTGAAAGCAAGTTGGATAAGTTGGACAGTGAGTTGCTTTGTCATGAGCAGGTTCAATCCTTGTCACTATCACACTGGAGGAAGCTTTAGTGCTGTGGTCTCTTTCACAATCTCTGCTTCTCTGCCTCTATATAAAAATGCATACATAAATAAATAAAAGAAGACAAATACACCAGGGTCCTTCCCGGAATTCTGGAAAGAGCTTTAGGAAACGGGGATCCCTTGACTTAACCTCCATTCATTTCCTGGTGTGCTATTCAGGGCTCTTCAGAGGAACAAAACCAATGGGATGTGTGTATTAGCACATGCCAGTATATACTTATACATACTGACTGTATACTATGCACTGGATGGATATATTTGCTGGAATGTCTAAATCCTGCCTTACAGATTGGCAAGTCAAAAAGATAGTAGGCAGGCTGCTGACCTAGGAAGAATCAGAAATGTAGTCCAAATTCAAATGACGTCTCCTGGCAGAAGCCCACTTTGCTCAGGAGAGCTCAGCCTGTTCTGGTCAAGTCTTCCGCTGAGTGGAGCAGTGCAATCTGCTTTACTAAGAGTCCACTGGTTTTTAGTGTACATCTTGTCCTGAACATCCAGGGTACCTCTTAAGTGGGTGCCTTGGACTAACATATAAAGATAACCACTGTCTCTGGTAAGTCTGTCCCTGAATTGTGGGGGTCACTAATGGGAAGGAATGCTGTGGACCAAGTGATCAGGGAAGGCTTCCTGGAAGAGGTGGCATTGAGCTGAGGATTGGGCTTAGTGGTGTTTTCTGTCTTTGACTGTTAAAATACCAGACAAACTGGTGAGGCTGTGTTCAATGGTTTTGCTTTTTTCCCCCTTCTCTCCCACCCCTCTCCTCCTCCTCTTCCTCCTCCACCTTCTTCCCCAGAGCACTACTCTGTTAAGGCTTATGGTAATATTGAGGATTGAACCTCAGCCTTTGGGTGCCTCATGTATGAAAGTCTTTTTGCACAACCATTATGCTGTCTTTCCAGTCCCCATGGCCTTCTACTAAAGGATTCTGGAAGGATTTGTGGCCTGAAGAGGAGTCTGGGATGGCTAAAGGTTTGGTAGCCTTTGGCTCCAGTGATCAGCAAATCTGTGACTATGGCCAGTTCACCTCCATACGGTCTCCACACAGGAACTTAGTTTTCCTTTGGCTTGTCTTCTTTCTGCTTCCTCTTCTCTTCTTTACCCTTTTTGGTCTTTGCTCTCCCTCTTCTGGTTAAACCCCAGTCCGGACAAGACCTGTCTGATCCACTGAAGGTCACAAAGGCCTCCTGCAAAGGACCATCCTTCCAGATCCTCAGGACGAATCACACCCACTGTCCATGGTGCCATTTACATGCTGTCATGCACACTCCTGGGTTTCCATGACGTACTGAGGGGTTTCTGCTGCTTGGTACTCCTGTGCCAAGTGACTCTTTGCTAGTGCTAATCGGTGAGGCACCTCATTCATCATGTAGGTATGTGTTACAGATCTAATTTCTCAAGGGAGGCCCCTGTGCTCCCTGCACAGGAAAGCCAGCCTCTTGGTCCCCCTAGGCCCCCATCAGTCTGCAAGACAAATGGGTGTTTTCATTAGACACCATAACTCTGGCAGGGGAGGGAAAGCATTACCATTCCAACTCATTACTTTGGCATTTTTCTGCTCTCCCCACCCTCTAAGCCTCCAGTCTTGGCCCAGTGATTTTAAATTTAGCTTCTATTGCATTTTATCAACTGGATCCTACCTCAGCCTCCCTCTGTGGGGGGCTTTGGAAAATATGAAGCTGGGAAAAACCATCTGAGAAGGGTACAGTGGGTAGCAATGGCACAGTGAGATCACTCCCTTCCAGAATATTCCTTCCTGTTCCCCACAACCATGTTTGGAGGAGGGAGAGACTTCAGCCATGTGTTCTACTCCATTCCCAACCCATCTTTGAGAGATGCTTCTAATTTGAAAATACTCGAATCCTCCTTCCGTTGGGGTGTATTCAAGCCCCGGTCCTGTGGTTAGTGAGAACTGTTCCCTGCACCATGACACTTTGAACACACTCTTGCCCACAGTCACCTGAGCAGGACAGAAAAACTAGTCTCATCCCAGAGAGGTGAGGGGAGGCCTATGACTTCCAGGCTTTGAACCAGACCCTCTGCCCAGAACCGCCCCCCCCCCTCACCCCAGTGACTCACTTTGTCATGACTTGGACACTTACAGGACACACCAGAGGCTGCACTAGGTGCTGTCTTCCAATTTTTTGAAGCCCAGTGGAAGCCTGGTGACATCAGGGTGTTAGATTCTGAATGTCAACATCTGAGCATGGGTGTGTGTGTGTGGTGTTAGCATTCCAGTACTTGGAAAAAAGGGTGACCCAGGGTGTTCCTCCACATCAAAGGAACCAGTCTTGCCAATAGGCTCCCCACTCCCAGCCATCATGACATCTGACCCCTACTCAGCTCAGGTTCCTGTTGGGGGAGTTTGCAGAGGAGAGAGGGCTGTTTCTGGTAACTCTTCCCATATCCCTAGTCTCAGCTAGCCAGCTAATTGGTAAGAAAAAAAGAGAAGCAAACAATAGTGAAGAATCTGTGAATTAAGAAAACTACCATAAGCCAGAGCTGAGAAGTGCACTGGTAATAAAATAAAATAAATTAAAAAAGAAATGAATTAAAAAAAAGAAAGCAGCCTGAAGCACCACCCCAATGTGTGCCAACCGTGAAGTCTTTACAAGTGTGAAGGAGTCTGAGCAGTTGGCTGTTTCCAGGCTCAGCATCAGACCACTTTAGGAGGCTGATGGCTGCCAGGACACGGGACTGGAAATTCTTTCCATTGCATTCTGAGCCTTCCTGGCCTCTGGGTGCCTTGAAATCCATTCAGGTGCTGGCAGTGTCCCTGGGACCTGCTGAGGATCAAGTGTGACCTTCTGCTGGCCCTTGAAGCACGTGCAGCACCTCACCTGTCAGAATGCAAACTCAAGGTTTCACAAGTGGGTTTGGGGTACACGGTCAGATTTAATCTCACTGTCACCAGCTATCTTTAAAGAGGTTTTTAAAATTATCTCTATTTAATGGATAGAGACAGCCAGAAATCAAGAGGGTTGGGGGAGATAGAGAGAAAGAGAGACACCTGCAGCACTGCTTTGTCACTTGCAAAGCAAGTGAAGGCAGGGACTGGGGGCTCAAACTTGGGTCCTTGCACTTTGTAACAGGTGTGCCACCAGCTGACCCCCAGGTATCTTTATCATACACCAGCTTCACTCTTCTTCCCCTCCCTTCTGCTCTTCTCCCCTTTTCTCCCCTCTTCTCCCTTCCCCCTTCCTCTCTTCCCCTCCCCTCACTTCTCTCCTCCCTCCCCCCCACAAGGGAAGGGAGCTATTTGCAAAGTGATGTGTCGGGCTAACTTCGTGGGTGGGAGAGACGACCAGGGACTCATGACTGAGTGGTACGCAGTTCAGTCTTTATTCATGTGGAACACAGTGCAATCTAAGCTATCTCTAATCACAATCCTGTCCTTATATATCCTGAGGTCAGATATATAAGGACAGGTCAGAAGAGGATGTACGTAGGATAGGGGTGGGGAGAAGGAAAAAGCATGCAAAAAAAAAAGTGAGGATTAAACCAATGCTCTGGAGGCAGGTTGGTGCTTAGTTAACAGTGGTTATGTAAATAGAATACAGTGTTAAACAGGGGGATTAAACCAATGAAACAGAAAGGGTCTTAGAAGCAGAATTTAGAAGCAGACCAACATTTCTCCCTTTCTTTTTAACTAATGGCCATAGTATCAGGAGTGTGGGGCGAATAGAAACCTATATCGTACAGGCATTTTCAAAAGAACTGGCAGAATACATGGAGGAACAAATCAGAAAGCAGCAAGAATCAGTGTGATGCCAAGGGGAGGCCTGATTGGGCATGGCCTATAGAGTCCCCAAGGCTGCTGGCTGCAAAGTCCATGGACTGCTGTGGTCAGTCTTTGAGAAACCCAGCAGTGTAAAGGGAAACTGCTGTAAAGTTGTCTAAAGTGTTCAAGTGGTGTGCCAGTAAGTTCGATAGAAGTGTCAGTCCAAAGCAGATGACCACAGATGAAATGCCAGGGGATGAAATGCTGCACGTCTGTCTCGATGGGGAAGGTCAGCCACTGGAATTACGCTTTTTTGTAGAGAGTGAGCTTTGGAGTCTGTGAATCTGTTTCTTCAGGTCGTGCCAGGTCACATCATTGGTTTCCGGGGGGCGGGGGGCTGCTGTAGTCATGCCATCTTGTGGGCGATGTCAGAGAACAGGGCTCCAAATGGATTTCCAGGGATTCTATTTGAGCAGATGCTTTTTCCTGTGAAGACTTGACAGCTATAATTTACTTACTTGTGAAACAAAACTTATAGCAGATTAGAAGTTTACTATAATTGATAACGCTATTATAATTGGAAGTCCTTTCTAGTATGATTTTAAGGTTGTTTAAACAGTTTAAACTCAATAAAAGAACCATGGTTAGACACCTCAGGCATGAGAATCATTAACATAACCACTGCTTTATCTACCCTGCCCATAACTCATACAGTTTTCAGGATTAAACGTTTCAGATTTATACCAAGATGTAAAAAAAAAAAATAAAAGAGGAAAAAACAATTTTTTTGGATTGTTTCTGGATGTCTCTAGAAATCATGGCTGCGTCCAGCATTTTTTTTTTTAAGTCAGTGTCATACAAAAATTCAGTCATTCAAACCACTCCCTTATGAAACGCAACTGAAAGCAGACAGCAAACTTAAGATATTGAGAGAACAACAAGGGGTGGACTCGAGAGAAAAGCGGTAGGCAGTCTTTGCTTCTTTCACTTTGAACCAGATTATCCAGATCTCACCATGTAGCATCATGAGTCCCCGGAGGGCATCCTAGTCCAAAAAGCTCCTCGAAATTCCATTTAGGATGTTTCTGACGGTTCCTGCTGGATTGCTGCAGGTACCCATTTTTAAAAACGTCTTCCCATCGAAGAAAGAATCGAATCAGGAGAGTAGAACTAACCACGTTTCTCCATTCTTGGGGACTATCAGGGTACTGGAGAATGCTCCTCAAATTAGAGTAGACCTTCTCTGCGGGAAACATGCAAGAGGGAGTCCAGAAAGTCCCAGGGGGAAATCTCCGTGCATCTTCCAAGCTCTATGATCATGGTCATAAGGAACCAAAGTTCCCAGTCAGGGAACCAAAGTGTGGCCCAGAGCAAAATGTTCCAGAGACAGAGAAACTGTCTCATGAAGAAAGAGTAGAGGCTTTGGGAAACCTCTTCATAAGTAGAAAGGCAGCCCATAGTGGATAGGTAGCCAAATGGCTTTACTTATCTGGGTGATGGGTGGGTTAGGTCCCACGTTGGTGCCAGTCCTTGTCCGGGCGCCATTTGTCGAGCTAGCTTCGCGGGCGGGCGGGAGAGAGAGACCAGGGACTCATGGCTGAGTGGTACGCAGTTCAGTCTTTATTCATGTGGAACACAGCGCGATCTAGGCTATCTCTAATCACAATCCTGTCTTTATATATCCTGAGGCGGAAGTGTCAGGTCCGAAGAGGATGTACGTAGGATAGGGGGTGGGGAGAAGGAAAAAGCGTGCAAAACAGTGAGGATTAAACCAATGCCCTGGAGGCAGGGCGGTGCTTAGTTAACAGTGGTTATGTAAATAGAATACAGTGTTAAGCAGGGGGGATTAAACCAATGAAACAGAAGGAGTTAATACTTTACAGCGCAATCATTGACAGATGCATACAATTTCTTTTTTTTTTTTTCTTCTTCTTTTCCTCCTCCAGGGTTATTGCTGGGCTCGGTGCCTGCACCATGAATCCACCGCTCCTGGAGGCCATTTTTTTTTCCCCCTTTTGTTGCCCTTGTTGTAGCTTCGTTGTGGTTATTATTATTGCCCTTATTGACGCAATTCGTTGTTGGATAGGACAGAGAGAAATGGAGAGAGGAGGGGAAGACAGAGAAGGGGAGAGAAAGATAGACACCTACAGACCTGCTTCACCGCCTATGAAGCGATTCCCCTGCAGGTGGGGAGCCGGGGGCTTGAACCGGGAACCTTAACGCCGGTCCCTGCGCTTTACGCCACATGCGCTTAACCCACTGCACCACCGCCCGACCCCCAGATGCATACAATTTCACTATGTAATAGGCTCCTAAAGTTTTCTTCCTATCTGCCATCCATCTCCCTCTCCAGAGTCCTTTGCTTTGTGCAGTAAACTACTCCCACCCCCTTCCTACTTTAAGTTCCACCAATAAGTGAGATAATTTGATATTTGTTCTTCTCTTTTTGACTTATCTCACTCAACATGATGTCCTCAAGTTTCATCTAAGAGGATGCAAAGGAGACAGTCTCATCATTTTTTAACAACTAAGTAGTATTCCACAATTTTTTTTTAGCTCTCATCTGATGTTTAATATCTGGGTTGCTTCCAGATTCTGGTGATTACAAACTGTGTTTCTAGAGTTAGTACTTGTTTTAACTTCATGCATGCAACTTCTGCACTGCACCACTGAGCTGTCTCTCTATCCCCAATCTGGAGAGAGAGAGAGAATGAGAGAGAGAGAGAGAGAGAGAGAGGGATTGACCAGAGCACTGCTCAGCTCTGACTTAGTGCGGTGCCTGGGATTGAATCTGGGACCCCAGAGATTTAGGCTTGAAAGTCTGTTGCACAAACCACTTTGCTATTTCCTCAGCTGCCCGTCTATTTTCATTTTCTTTCCAGAGCACTGCTCATCCTGGCTTATGGTGGTGCAGAGAATTGAACTTGGCACCTCAGAGCCTCAGACATGAGTCTTTTTGCATAACTAGTATGTTTTCTCCCCTGCCCACCAGTATATTTTCCAAGAAAAGAGCCAAGGCCCAGAGAAATTCAAGTCCAGTGCTCATCAGGAGGTTGGAATCAGGCTGTCCTACTACCTCCTCCAAACTCTCCCTTTCCTGCCACCTTCTTCCTTTAGACTCTGTTGCATCTCCCAGCAGTACTGCGTATCTGCACGTCATCATTATGCTTGACTCAGGGTTTAAATTCAGATCAGTTGCCCAACCCACTTGTTTGATTGGGAAACTAAGGATCAGGCACAATTAATGACCTGTTGGGTTGTTTGTTTTTAAAGTTTTATTTACTTTTATGAGAGTGAGAGAGAGCCCAGAACACCACTCACATCTGGCATATGTGATGCTACAGAAGAACCTGGAACCTCATGCAACTTCTGCACTGCACCACTGAGCTGTCTCCCTAGCCCCAGTCTGTTGGCTTTCATTTCATTTTAAATATAAATTAGACTGGGGCAGGAAAATAGTATCCATTTCCCATATCTGTTTGACAATCTCTTTATAGAGAAAGATTTCATGATTTCTGTCTTGCCATCCACTTCTTGTGGAGGGTAGAAACAATACCTGATTAGAGCTTCATTGCTTGGCTTTGTTCCTCTGACCTGTGAGGGCCTCTTAAAGACCAGCTGCTCACATGTAATCTCTGAAGGAAGGGCATTACTCTGGGCTGACAAGCCATTACTCAGGGGTGAGAAATTCTGAGAGCAGAAACCCGAGCTGAAGCCTGAGAGAATCATGTAATGAGCTTGACGTGCGTTGTTAATTCCCCAACGTGTAGCAAGAGCTCCGGGGAGGATGGAGTTTACATGGTCTACAGCCAGATTGAGCAAACAACAGTTTGATTAAGTTACATGCAGTTAGTTCGCTCCGGAGCCAGGATGGCAGTGATGTGTTAATTTGGGATGGAAAGTTCTCAGCAAGGCAGACATGGCTTGCTCAGACTTGTCTGGTCCTCAGGTTTGGCTGGGAGCACAGTGCTTCATGGGAGAGGAGATAGGGGGAGGGGGTCAAGAGCAGGACTGGCTAGGGGATTTGTGGGGCTGCATGCAAGAAAAATATGTGATCCCCCCCATGCTCTAAAGGTAACAATTTTAGAAGTGGACGGAGAGCAAGCATACTGGTTATGCAAAAAGACTTTCATGCCTGAGGCGCTGAGGTCTCAGGTTCAATCCCCAGTACCAAACAGCATAGGACAGGACAGAGATGAGCAGTCCTCTGGTGCCCCCCCTCATTCTCTCTCTCTCTCTCTCTCTCTCTCTCTCTCTTTCTCTCAAAATAATACAATTTTTAAAAATATTTCAGCAGCCAGGACATAGCTTAGCAGGTAGAGTGTGTGCTATGCATGAAGCCCTAGGTTTGACTCTGGTACCACATGAAAACACCAGGACAGTGCCTGGGGGAACTCCGTGGCTGGTGAAGCGACCACTTTGATGTGTCTCTTGCCATCTCTGTCTCTATATTCTCCTCTTCCCTCGCCTCCTCTAAGTATAGAGAATGAAGAAAATTGGGGTTGGTGGTGTCTCATATGTGGAAGACCATTGGTTTTATTCCCTTGCATGGCATTTAAAGAAATAATTTTTAGACTAACTGAGCATCATGCCAAGTTCAAGGTCTTGCTGAGCATGAGTGGGGTGCTTGAAGCTGCCTCTGCTTGGAACCACTGTGGAATGGAAGGTGTCAACCCAGGGGTTTGTGGGTTCTGTGTGCGCTGGAAGTGAAGTTTCCTCCTTGCAGGTGGGGATGAAGGGCTTGAACCCAGGGCCTCATGCATAGTAGTGTGTGTGCTTAACAGGGTGCATCATTGTCCTGGCCCTACCATCATGGACTTTCACTTGTCTCTGTCCTTGGTGCTCCATGGAATAGCAGGAATCAAACCCAAGGCCCATGCATGGAAAACATGCTTCCTACCCACAGATCTACCTTCCAAGTCCCACCCATTTTATTTGGTACTCACTCAGTCCCTGTCTTCTGAAGGCCTTTGAATGTTACTCTAACTCTGTAGATGTAACCCCCACCCCTAGGTGAACAGGTAGACGTGCCGAAGCCAGAAGCCAAACGTGCTTATGGACAGGTAGTAGACACAGTAGGACGTCACACAACAGCATCTATCCCAACAAGAACAACTTGAGAGCCTCCCTGATGCTGTGCGGATCAGAGCTGTTTGCAGAAGTGCAGAGTGAACTGGAGGTGTGCCAAACGAGTCCTGTCTCTTCTTGTCTCCAGACATCTGTGGGTGGACTCGAGGAAGGCACTGCTTGGGGAGGAGGTTGTTGGTGAGCTGCAGACCCCACTGAGGCTCAGAGTCTCGCTCAGCACACTTCCAGCCAGCACCTTGCAGTGCCAACAACCCCCCCACCCCCCACCCCCGTCCCAGTAGCTCACTCTGCAGGGTGGTGGAGGGGGTGGAGGTGAGGCTTCAGATGATTAAGATGTGGCCCATCACACAGGGGTCCCCTGGAGCTGGCAGGCCATCCTGGGTTTCAGTGTCTTCAGTTTGACCTGTGATTGTGATCTGATCACTGCACAATGTGAGACTTCCCTTTGTGCTTCCTCAGAACCTTTTCTCAGCTTTTGGGAATGATCACATCTGCTGATGGTGTTTCCTTACCACCTTTTAGGGGGTGGACTCCTTCCATTTCTGGCCCAGCTATATGTATTTGTGATTTGCAATGAGCTTCCTCTGGATTTTAATCCTTTGTGAGGGATGCAGTCTGGAGTCTGGAGTCTGGAGTCTGGTTTGTGTATGAACCACTGACCACTGTGTGTAGTAAAAGCTCAGTGTCACTGGCTGGTTTTTATCACCTGTTGCACTGATGAGGGTAAATTCATGAATGCCTTAACCAAGGTCAAGTTTTTTGTTTTGGGGCCCTGTGCAGTAAGGCAGCAGTAGAGCTGAATTAACGCTCCATGTGGGTCCTGGTATCATCTCTGTGGCAGGAATGAATCAACTTATCTTCTATGTTGTAATAAGATTGGAAAGACTGAGGATGGGAAGGGCACGGGAAGTCCTTTCAAAGTCTAGGTGTGCTCAAGGTTACTGGGGAATGCCTGTTCTGGAAATAGAAATAGCTGGGGACAGCTGTCAGTCTGAAATGACTGTGGGGACACAGGAGCCTGAGAAGGGACCACTGGTGTCACATAGCTGTGGCTTCATGTCAGAAGGATCCTTGGAGGCTCTGTTTCCTGGAGCAGTGAGTAGGCATCCCCGTTGACCTGAGTGTCATAACACTTTCTGACTTTGGGAATGTTTAGAGCATCTCTAGCACAGTGGCTAACACTGTGGACTTCTGAGGATTTGATGCTTTGCAGTGACCTCTCTCTCTGCTTAGTGGTTTACCAGGCCAAGCCACTTGGACACAGTGTAGACAGATTAATCTCACCAAAAGGGGGCCAGGTGGTAGCACAGCGGGTTAAGCACACATGACTTGAAGCTCGAGGACAGGCATAAGGATTCCAGTTCGAGCCTGCAGGGGGATTGCTTTACAGGTAGTGAAGCAGGTCTGCAGGTGTTTTTCTTTTTTTCTCTCTCCCTCTCTGTCTTCCCCTCCTCTCTCAATTTTTCTCTGTCCTATCCAACAACAACAACAACATTAACAACAACAAGGGAAACACAAATGGGGGAAATGGCCTCCAGGAGCAGTGGATTCCTAGTGCAGGCACTGAGCCCCAGCAATAACCTTGGAGGCAAAAAAATAAAAAATAAAATCTCACCAAAACACCTCGATCCTGTTGCTCAGAAACCCAAAGTGACTTCCCACTGATTCAGGGCCAGACACTGAAATTCTTTTCAAGGACGGAGACACCATCTGACGTTCTTGCATGGTCTCCCAAGGATGATATGGTTTGGCGCTACCTGTGGTCACTTCCTAGGGCATAGGGTATGGTGCAGTCACCTGTCAGCCAGTTCTCTACTCTTAGGTGTAGAGAACCATGTTGACAGTCTGAATTGGGGAGCTGCTTCGCTTATAATTAGGGAGACCTTGGGCAGCATCTGGGGAATGTTGTGTAGTCAGAGTTCAGTTTGGATTTGGGGAGGTGGGAGAACATTAGTTTCATTGGAAGTACAAAGGTTTGTTTTTCCCAGATCCCCACTGTTCCCAGACAGATAAGCCTTTCTCTTTCTGTCTTCTGCGGATGGGGTCCATGGAGCTGGTGTCCCTCTCCCCAGCCTGTGGCACCAAGCTCCTGTTGGGATCATGCAGGGTGTTGCTTCTGCAGAGGGTGGGTGAGAGCTCCTGGCACTGAAGGTGAAGTGTTGTTTGCCTGGCACATGCTACTTTTTCAGACTGACTGTCAAGTTCTTTTCTTTCCAGGAAAGCTGGGGAACATATGCTGTCAGACAAGGTTCGAGGGCAAAGTGAACTCAGTTCTGGGAGGAAAAAGGCTGCAGGTTCTTTGTTGGGGCTTGGCAAGAGCAATGAAATGGAAGTCTCTTGCTGATTTGACATCCCTTCATATTGATTTTGCTCCCTGATCAGACCTTAAAGGCCTGGGGAGGGGGTGAGAGATAGCTCAGGGGGTAGAGCACTTATCTTACTATGTGGAGCCCTGGGTTCGATTCTGGCACCACATGAAGTCCCTGTGGACAGCACCAAGGGAACGCCATGAAGGACCAGGTGGTGCTTTAGTGTCTCCTCCTCTCTCTCTGCCTGTCTCTCTCTGCCTTCTCCTCAAGTACATAGAATGAAAAAGATGTGGGGCAAAGGCAATTGATGAGTGGTGTCAGACATGCAAGAGGCCCATAGTTCATATTCTGGTAGCACACTGGCAATCTCTGGCCTTATATTCTGTTGGCTCCGTGCCTCATAGAAGAGCATCAGCTCGTTCAAAAAAGGATTCCTTTGCCACTTGGGTTTGCACTTCCCCCTTAGGCACAAGAGGTATGTCCATCCATCATTCCATAGACCATGTGACCTGAGACAGCCAGGCTCAGTTCTTCATAAAGGGCCCAGGGGACCCCTGTGAGCCAGGAATCACTCAGGATGAGAATGTATCACTTTAATATCCAAACAGTTGCTCCCATCAGGCCACGTGTGGCAGTATTTCTGTACAAAAAGTCCTTGAAGCTTGAGTTCCTGAGTCATTTTGCTGCTTCTCCTTTCTGCATGATTTGACACAGGCTAGGCCAGGCCTTGGATATTCTCATCCCTGACTTCATGCTAGAACCACACAAGCTTGGGGGTGGGGAATTCGTCAACACCCCTACGCTTGTGGGTTGCTCACAGTCTCACTGCAGGTCACCTCCTTCTCGCTCTGCCTAGTTCATGATTGCCAGCCCTTCATTTCTATTCTTTGGGACTCTGATCTTGGGGAAGCCTTCTAGGGAGCCAGACCCTCATGCTGTCCCAGGCTCACTTCTCTGTCAGTGGTCACTTTCCACCTGGGTGGGGTGTACTTGTGTGCCAGGTCCCTGCCCCACCTCAGTGAGACCCCACGACCTCAGGGGCTGTGTCTGACTTTGCCCGTTTTCTCCTGTGTGTTCCACAAAGGGCAGAGCCCCCAGAAAGCACTCAGTAAGGACTTGTTGACCAGACACCTCAGCACTTTTCTAGAACAGCCTGAGCATTTTTGTAGCTGTACCTCTCCCTTGGCCTCTCTTCTGTTAGGCAGGGTGGGGTGGTGTTTGTCCGGGGGTGGGGGTAGGGGGCTGCCTCTCCTGCCGGAGACCTCTGCGGTACTTCCTAAGCAACATAGTTACATAAAACATTCTACATGACACCTCTGCTTTGCCCTATTTTCTCGGCCTCCTAACAACCTATGAATATGCATGTTTGTCAGCCTCTTCTCTGAGAACCTTTTGATGTTCCTTGCTCTCATAAAATATTCCCAGATCGTAATCTTTAGGGTCTTGACCCAAGATCTGGTGTCATCCATCTGCTCTATGGCTGGCCCACAGGGATGTCCAGGAGTGGCTTTTTTCTTTTTGAATCCCATGTATTGTGCTTTACTTCCTGTTTTTTTAATTAGTGATTTAATAATGATTGACAAGATTGTGGGATAAGAGGGGTACAATTCTATACAGTTCCCACAACCAGATGTCTATATCCTACCCCCTCCAATGGAAGGTTCCCTAGTTTTTTGTTTGTTTGTTTGTTTTCCCTCCAGGCTTATGGCTGGGGCTCAGTGCCAGCACCACGAATCCACTACTCCTAGAGGCCATTTTTTCCTTTTTTTTGTTGCCCTTGTCATTATTATTATTGTTTCCATTGATGCTGTTGTTGGTGGATAGGACAGAGAGAAATTGAGAGAGGAGGGAAGACAGAGGGAGAGAGAAAGATAGGCACCTGCAGACCTGCTTCACTGCTTGTGAGGTGACTCCCTGCAGGTGGGGAGCTGGGGGCTCGAACTGGGATTCCTATGCTGGTCCTTGTGTTTTGCTGTTGGTCTGCTTCTAATTCTGCTTCTAAGACCCCTTCTGTTTTGATCATCACGTTAGGTTCGCTTGCATTGCTTAATGCTGTGGTCTATTTACATAATCACTGCTTTACCTGAGACCCGCGCTGCCTACAGGGCATTGGTTTAGTCCCCACTGGTTAGATGCAAGCTTGATACTTCCGAGGACGAGCGCTTCCTCTTCCGACCTGACACTTCTGCCTCAGGAGATATAAAGGACAGGATTTTCTAATGAATAGAGATTAGATAGATTGCACTGCATTCCCGCTCAATAAAGACTGAACTGTGTTCCCAGGTCAGCTGTGAATCCCTGGTTGTCTGTCTCCCGTCCACAAAGCTAGCCTGGCACTTTGCACCATGTGCGCTTAACCTGCCTGCCTAACCCCCGGTTCCCTACTTTTTTTTTTTTTAATTTCAACATTTTAATTCAGTAATGGATTCCATTTGAACTCAATAAAACAACCAAGTGTCACATCAGACACAGACAAGAGAAGACACCAAAGTTAAATTACAATATGGAATATTCCCACCATCTCCCAGGAAAAAAAAAACAAAACATCGAAATACTATACACAGAAATCTACAAAAACTAACCTAAAAGGACAGCTCATCATACTCATCCTGGTGGGAAATTCAAAAACTGCTCCAACAGCTTCTTGAGCCTTCCTGAGCAAGTTGATCTGCTGGTCCTCTGGGGTGGTAACAGCTCAGGTCAGACTACTGGAGGACCTAGAAAAAGAACAGGTGTGCACTTGCATCCCCACTGTCAGCCGCTGTCTCTCCATGCTACCTGCCAGTCGGCCGGCCACTCACCCACTGCCCCAGAAGATGCGGCTAGTTCTCCTATGGAGCTGGTCGAGGCCTCCACGGGAAAAGCTCTGTGGGGCCCACAGGAGCATGCTGGGCTCACTGCCCTGCTTCAGTCCAGCTCCCCTCATTTACTCTAGGAAATCTATTTTAGGTATATTCCAAGGAGCACATGACTATTAATTTTTGCCTGAGCCTGACAGCTAACATGCAGGTGGGCTTCTTCTTCTTCTAGCGTTTGCCCTTCTTTTGTAGCCAGTCAACAGCGTCAGGTTGAGCCTGATGTAAAGTTTCGAGACCTCCTTTGAATCTGGAGAGGTGGCAGTCGTTGACTATGTGGGTCATAGTCTGTCTGTAGCCGCAGGGGCAGTTCGGGTCGTCTCTGGCTCCCCAGCGATGGAACATAGCGGCGCACCGGCCATAAAGGTATTGTCTGAGAAGATGGTGTCAGAGTTGGAAATAGGACTAGAAAGCTGCATCAGGGAAGAGAGTATCTCTCAAATATGGGGAAAGTATATAAATACCATTAACTGTAAACCCCATAGATCTGACCTAGGGCCCATGTCTATTCATATTTAGCACAGGAGTCTGTGTAACCCCTGTGTAACGGAGGAAATTATCAAAGGGCTAATTCAGGACCTTCTCCAGAACTGAAGGAGAGGAGTTTACACATCATAAAGAACCACTGAGTGATTTGGACAAGGAATAGTTTAAAAACATGGTCAGAGAAATAACTGAAATTTCAGAATAGTTCTGTGCCTTTTTTTTTTTTTCTTTTTACCAGAGCACTGCTCAGCTCTGGCTTATGATGGTGCAGGGGATTGAAACAGGGATTTTGGAGCCCAGGCATGAGAGTCTCTTTGCATGACCACCATGCTATCTCCTGTGCCCTCTGTGCATCTTTAAGGCTATCGCAGTACATAAAGTGCCTGGCACAGGTCAGCATCTGCTCCTGCTTGTCCTTTTCCCCTCTCTGCCAGGTCTGACTTCACATCCACCCCTCAGTTCCTGGGTAAGGATGACATGGGAAGCTCTGCTGGCAGCCTGGGAGTGAGCACTAGGTGGAATCTGTCTGTTTGGCAACTGTTCCTAAAATGGAACAAAAGGACAATCTCTCCATCATTTTGGATTGTTCAAGGCGTGGTTGACAATCCAACAGTTCACGCTGGAGGCCTTGAAGTTTCAGACAGATATTATGATGGGTCACAATCCTTCCAGATTGCATGCCTGACTTTACTCCAAGATACTAGCTGTGCTTCTGTTGTGTCCTTCTGTCCTGAGAAAGGCAGGCTGCCCTTCCCCTCACTGCTAGGAGCTGAGGTAGCCACACAACCCACACAAACAACAGGCACCTTGTAGTAACCTAGCACCACACCCTGAAGGCTCAGTGTCTACTCCCATCCTCACCTTCCCTCCTGGGAGCTCATCTTCCCAGAGCCACAGCCTGCTCAAGGGGGAACTTCCCAAGGGGAGTCAGGAGAACCTAAAAGTCATTTGGCACTGTTGACTTCATGAGGGTGTTCTCACGTGGGGAAGAGAACATGAGAAGAGATGTGGGAGTTCTGTTAGAGCAAGCTCTAGAAGGGAGACTCACGAGTCATTATCAGCAGCACGGCTGACCACCTCATTATCAGCCACCTCATTGGCTGAGTGACATCATGTGCCAGGCATAATTCAGACTTCTGAGGTGTGCCTTCTGCAGCCTCTACACTGCTCTGGGAGGGTATTTAATGCTGCCCATTCTTCACTGATGCTAGACAGCTGACCAGAGCTACCATGGGGGCCTCAGCCACCAAGCAGCCAAGCCAGGCCCCAAAGCTCTGAGGTTGGCTCTGCTTGTCCACAAGCCTCTGCAGGGGAGGAAGACCTTGGAGACTCTTGTGGCCACAAGTGGGAAGGTCATGGAGGTGGACAGATGGAGAAGGAAGAGAAAGGAAGAGGTGAAGTAGGAGGAGATGAAGTAGGAGGAAGAGAAAGAGGAGGAGAGAGAGGAAGAGAAGCAGGAGGAAGAAGAGAAGGAGAAGAAAGAGCAGGAGGGGGAAGAGCAGGAGGGGTGGGCAAGGGGACAAGGCAGCAGGAGGAGGGAGAGGAAGAGGACAGCTGTTGTTCTAAACCAAAAGGAAGGACCCTGGTACCCAGTCCTAAACTGACCTTGTCTCTTCACGTATATTGAGACTGGACAAGAACACCGTTGGTCTATGGGTAGAAGAATTTTGGTTCATATCCCCAGAGGGGGAGAACTGTTAGGGGAAGATGACCAGAGGACTCTGAACTCCAACTCCATCAAGACCTGGAGAGAGAAGAAGTAATAAAGAAGGACATTCGGAAGTAGCAATAGGTGTAGGTGGGGACTTAGAAAGGAAGAGAAGGTAGGACCACAGAAAAAAGGGCAAATATATATATATGGAGAGAGAGAGAGAGTTATAGAAATAATAGTCAACCCATATCTGTGATTTTGGGAGAACTGCTAAAGTTTCCAATGGAAGGAAAGGGGACACAGAACTCTAGTGGTGGCAACAGTGTGGAATTATACTCTTGTTATCTTATAATTTTGTAAAACAATATTAAATCACTAAAAATTTTAAAAAGAATAAATCAGCTAAAAGCCTCAAAGAAACCCAAGTCATTGGCTCAGGGCCGGTGCCCAGCTGGAGGACTGGAAATGGGAGCGAACTTGGAAAGCAGGGAGTTCTACGCTTGAGCCAAATGAGCTGAGCTCTAAGACGAGCATTTGTTGGCTGTTTTTCCTGTGTGTGATGTGCGCCCTGAGAGGGCTCTGTTCCATGGCTGTGCATTTGAGTGGGCTCTGAGAGATGGGTATTCACTTGACACTCAGATAGTTTGCTGCTTTGCTCTGTGCGTGACCCAGACCCAGGGTCAAGCCCAGCCCCCACTGCGTTGAAGTAAGTGTTGGTGTTGTCACCTCTTCACTCTCTGCCTCTCTGTCTCTATCTAAAGAAAAGAAGTAAAATATTTAAAAAGTAATAATCTGGATCGACCTCTCAATGTCCACGTTCACCGGGGAAGCAATTACAGAAGGCAGACCTTCCACCTTCTACACCCCATAATGACCCTGGGTCCATACTCCCAGATGGTTAAAGAATAGGAAAGCTATCAGGGGAGGGGATGGGATACAGAGTTCTGGGGGTGGGAATTGTCCCCCTCTTATCCTATGGTCTTGTCAGTGTTTCCATTTTATAAATAAATATTTTTTTAAATGATACTGAATAGTGATCCAGGAGGTGGCACAGTGGATGGAGCATTGGACTCTCAAGCTTGAGGTCCTGAGTACAATCCCTGGCAGCACATGTACCAGAGTGATGTCTGGTTCTTTATCTCTTCTTCTGCCCTTCTCATTAATAAGTGAATTAATAATAATAATAATAATTAATAGATAAATAAAAGGAGACTCGTAAGGTGGGAAGAAGCTGTCATCTGAATGTCAAACCATTTTTCTTCTGTCAAATTCTTTCTTTGGTTGCAAAATCATGGTCAGAACAGAAGATAGTGGAGAAAAACAAAATTGCAAAGGGAACATTTTCAGTAGTCTACTACTAACAGGTAAACATTAAAATTGTAAGAAGGCTGTCCTTCTAGACCTCCCTATATTCAATTTTAAAACAGAAAGAGAGCATACTTTGCCTCACATACCTGCCACTTAGTGTTTCGTCTTGCATGTATCTCTAGTGTCTTTTTTTTTTAAAAAATTTTTTTATTTATAAAAAGGAAACATTGACAAAACCATAGGATAAGAGAAGTACAGCTTCACACAGAACTCTGTATCCCATCCCCTCCGCTGATAGTTTTCCTATTCGTTATCCCTCTGGGAGTATGGGCCCAAGGTCATTGTGGGATGCAGAAGGTGGAAGGTCTGGCTTTTGTAATTGCTTCCTTGCTGAACATGGGCATTGACAGGTTGATCCATACTCCCAGCCTGCCTCTCTCTTTCCCTAGTGGGGAAGGGCTCTAGGGAATTGGAGCTCCAGGACACATTGGTGGGGTTGTCTATCCAGGGAAGTCTGGTCAGCATCATGCTAGCATCTGGAACGTGGTGGTTGACAAGAGAGTTAACATACAAAGCCAAACAAATTGTTAACCAATCATGGACTTAAGGGCTGGAATAGTGCAGATGAAGAGTTGGGGGTGGGTCCTCCATTTTGTAGATATCTAGTAGGCATATTTTAGTTAAATTCCAAAGAGCCTGTGGCTATACTAGTTTTTTTTTTTTTTCCTTTTTCTTTTTGCCCCTGAGCCTGAAATCTGATATGCCAGTGGATCCAAATTATTGTCTGAGGAGATGATGTCATGGTTGGAAAAAGGACCAGAAAGCTGGATCAGGGAAGAGAATAGCTCCCTAATATGAGAAAGGGGTATAAATATCCTTGACTATAAACCCCATCGATTTGATGTGATCTGGGGCCCATAATTAGCTTAGGAGCCCATGTGACCTCTGCATCCCTCTAGATAGATCTGAGCTCACATTCTGTGGTCATGAGTAGGAACATTCCATGCTGCCCCAATATCCGGACCCATCTTCCTCAGGTGTAGCATAGAGTTATGCTGTCCATTCTCCCTTCAGAGGATGGAACATTCTCTACCATTGTTGATCCAAGTTGAGGGCAGTGTCCTGTGTGGGGCCCACAAAGGGGTCTGTTTTGTTATTCCTGATATAAATGACCGGTAACAATGGAGAGAGGGATTTATTCAAGATCTAAGCCCATCAAGTTTGTTTGGGAATCTCAGGACTTCCTGATTAGGGCCCTGATGGGGTGGCCTGATAGTGACTAAAGAGTCATCTGTTGTTGAGCGTGGGCCGCAGAGAAGAGAGAGAGGAGGGGTCCGGAGCGAAGAGGAAACACAAATCTTTATTTGCACTGGCACCTCAGAGTTGGGTGCTAGAGAAGCAGGTTGGGCCACGTGGAGGTAGCGAAAATGGCCACCTCACGCAGTAACCTTTCCTGCGTCTGAACACCTGAGTGAAGCGCTGGCAAGAGAGCGAGGTGCAGAAGAAGAAAGGCTTTTATAGGAGCAGCTTTCTCGAGAATGGGAAGGGGGAGGAGTAACCATAGCACGCCAGGATAGGATGATAACTCTTGTGAGAATGGGAGGGTGGAGGAGTAACCAAAGCACTCCAAATATCGCAGCGGGGATATAGACAATGTCCTGAGGGCATAACATGGCGGAACAGGCACTCCCAGAATGTCCCAACTCTCACGGGAACTAGTAGCCCGAGGGGAAAACATGGCAGATGTGAATGCATCTGCACAATTTCCCAGCAGTCATCGTTAAGGTATGCCAGTCTCTTGCCCTTATTCAGCTTTTGCAGTCCTTGCTTTGATGAGGTTAGCTTTGGAGTGAGTGAGAGAACTGTAATATAAAGTAGGTGAAGAGGGTATCTAAGTCTAAGTAGATACTTACTATTTCATTATGAATTTGATACTGACTTACTACTAGTGTCTTTTTGTTTTTTAGCATAACTTTTTCTCCACCTTTGGCAAATCCATGATTTAATTGGGTGCCATGATCTAATTAGGACTTCTTTACTGGGTGTTGGGATGGTGGGCAGTGCCTTCTCTTGATTAGCTCACCTGGCATTATACCCCATTAGGAAGCTCTGATCAGCAGCGGTGTCTATTTTGGGAAATCTATGCTATTTATGTTCATAAATAGTTCACTCTGTTAATAATTATCTCTGATATTTCTAACAGAGGTCTGCATTGGTGTCATTGTCTGGTATTTATAGCCTCCTCACATTCTTTTGTTCTTCTAACAGAAGCAGTTTGAATGCATTACAAATGAATTACAGTTTGAATGCATTCCCTTTACCCTGGAAGTGAATATTAGAGGAAGAGGATTCATCTTGCCAGCTGTGGGCACAGCCTTATACTGCTTATGTGTCCACATACATACATGATGTTTACATGTAACATTGAAGAAAGCAGGAGCAAATGGCCAAAACCACTACATGGCGAATAGAATACATTTTCTCACATTAAAGTCTTTTGAAGGAAACTGACAATCAGGCGTACTACAGCCCAATCTCAAGTGACTGGTTCCCAGGACATTCTTGATGCATATAAAATGCCATAGGATTGGTGTGTCACATTCCCTCTCCCTCTCCCTCTCCCTCTCCCTCTCCCTCTCCCTCTCCCTCTCCCTCTCCCTCCCCCTCCCCCTCCCCTCCCCTCCCCTCCCCCTCCCCCTCCCCTCCCCCTCCCCCTCCCCCTCCCCCTCCCCCCTCCCTTTCCCTCTCTCTCTCCCCTTCCCCTTCCCCCTCCCCCTCTACCTCTCCCTCTCCCCTTCCTCCTCCCCCTCACCCTCTACCTCCCCCTCTCCCTCTCCCTTTCCCCTTCTCTCCCCCTCTCCCTCTCCCCCTCTCCCCCCCTCTCCCCCTCCTCTCTCTCTTAGCAGCCATTTCTTTTTTAATAGAGACAGAATTGAGAGGGGAGGAGGGATCAATTGACACTGCAGCACTGCTTCACCACTTGTGAAGCTTTCCCCCTGCAGGCAGAGTCAAGATCTTGAACCTGGGTCTTTGTGCATGGTAGTGTGTGTGCTCTATCTGGTATGCTACTGCCCAGTTCTTCTATTGCCTGAATTAAAATGCTTGCTGACAGAGAAGTCATTAGTTAACTGAACACCCTGGAAAAGTAACTTTTTTTTTTTTTGCCTCCAGGGTTATTGCTGGGGCTTAGTGCCTGCACTATGAATCCACTGCTAGAGGCCATTTCCCCCCTTTGCTGCCCTTGTTGTTTATCGTTGTTATTATTATTGTTATTATTGCTGTCATTGTTGAATAGGACAGAGAGAAATGGAGAGAGGATGGGAATACAGAGGGGGAAGAGAAAGACAGACACCTGCAGACCTGCTTCACCGCTTGTGAAGCGACCCCCCCCTGCAGGTGGGAGCCCGGGGCTTGCGCTTTGTGCCAGGTGCGCTTAACCCACTGCACTACCGCTTGGCCCCCGAAGAGCAACATTTTAAAAAGTTGTATCCTGGATCGCCGCTCCCCTAGAGTCCCCCCTCTCCAGGGAAAGAGAGAGACAGGCTGTGAGTGTGGATTGACCTGCCAACTCCCATGTTCAGTGGGGAAGCAATTACAGAAGCCAGACCTTCTACCTTCTGCACCCCATAATGACCCTGGGTCCATGCTCCCAGAGGGATAAAGAATAGGGAAGCTATCAGGGGAGGGGATGGGATACGGAGTTCTGGTGGTGGGAATTGTGTGGAGTTGTCCCCCTCTTATCCTATGGTTATTGTCAGTGTTTACTTTTTATAAATAAAAAATAAAAAGTTCCCAGGAGTAGGGGTAGTGCAGCGGGTTAAGCGCAGGTGGTACAAAGCGCAGGGACCAGCCTCAAGATCCCAGTTCAAGCCCCTGGCTCCCCACCTGCAGGGGAGTCACTTCACAAGTGGTGAAGCAGGTCTGCAGGTGTCTGTCTTTCTCTACCCGTCTCTGTCTTCCCCTCCTCTCTCCATTTCTCTCTGTCCTATCCAACAATGACAACATCAGTAACAACAACAATAACTACAGCAATAAAACAACAAGGGCAACAAAGGTAATAAATAAATAAATATATATTTTAAGCAAAGCTCCCTTAGAATTCTACTTCTCTGAAACATGGAACATAAAATGTGGTATAGACTTATACCAGGAGAACCTGGCTCTACTCTCACACTATAACTAAATTCCTGTGTAGGATTTGGACTAGTCTTTCTTGCCTTTCTTGTGCCTCAATTTCCTCACATGTAAAAAAAAAAACAGTTCATATAGATTTGTGGCTTTGAACTTGTGTTTTAAAAAAGATGCTCTGGCATCCTAAAGATGTTGGATTTGACCTTCTTTTTAAATTTTTCTTTAGCAATTATAACCAACAAATAGTACATTCAAATGTGCTGTTTATCAAATTTTGACATATTAAAGCCTTCAGTGTTGTAAATTTTCGTTTTTGTTCACCTCAAATTTTATTTTCACATTCCTTCTTAACTTAAAAATAACTTGAAATTGTCCAAGTGAACTGTAAAAAAAAAAGTCAGGATTTTACTAATAATGAATAATTGAAATTTAGAAATTAACTGAGTATGAGAATCAGACTTAGTATTCTCATTGATTGTCTATATGGTTAGTTAAGATTTACAGTATAATGTAGTAAATTAAATAACAGACTAGTTTCTGTCTTTCCATACTTGATGACTGTTAACCCTTATTTTTTATTTTTTAAACTTTATTTATTTAACTTGATAACACTGGGCGAAATTGAGTGGGAATATGGGGGGGAGGGAGAGAGAGAGAGAGAGAGAGACCTGCAGACCTGCTTCACCGCTTGGGAAGCTTCCTCCCTGCAGGTGGGGTCTGGGGGTTTGAACCTGGCTCTTTGCACATGGTCATATATGCACTTAACCAGGTGCACCACTACTCAGCCCCTAGTACTTCTCCTTTGTATGTATTTTACTTCCTATAGTGTTTTGTTTTTTAAAGGAGTATTTATTTATTTTTACATCTAGAGTATTCACTGAATCTTGGTGCCAGCACTATGAATTCACCACTTTATTTCCTTTTTCTTTCTTTCTTTTTATTATTTGATAGGACAGAGAGAAATTGAGAGGGGAGCGAGTGATACAGAGGGATAGAGAAAGAGAGATACCTGCAGCCCAGCTTTATTGCTTATGAAGCATCCTTCCTGCAGGTGGAGAATATAAGCTCAAACCCAGGTCCTTGTGTGTGGTCAAGTATGTGCTCAGCCACGCGCATCAATGCCCAGCTGCCTTGATAAATGTTCTCATATGACATCACCTTCAAGAACTCTCCAGACTTAAAATTCTATATACATTACTTTTTTTTTTTTTTTTTTTTTGCTTTTCACCACCGCTACCAGTTATTGCTGGGGCTCAGTGCCTGCATGATGACTCTACTGATCCAAGGCAGCCTTTTTGGTTTTTTTTCTTTGATAGAGGGTGAGAAACAGAGAGACATAGAGGAGAAAGAAACAGAGAAGGAGAAGCTCCTGAAACCCTGATTTACCACTGGTGAAGCTTCACACACCCATTCCCACCCCCCAACACACAGATGGAAACAGGGACTTGAGCCCTGGTTCCTTAAACTTCTTCATGTAAAGCAAAATCCCATTTGTGGCCTTCCTAACGTAATGCTGAATGTATATGCTGATGATTTTAATAAAAGGCAGGGGACTGTAATTTGACTAAGTAAACAATAACATTATGAAAGCATTATGTAAGTGGTATCCTAGTGAATGAATTTGCTAATTATTCCCCCCACTGCTTGGCAGCAGATTGGTTGTTGTCAGCTGAAGCACATGATTGTATATTGGGGGAGAGGAAATGTGCCTGAAGACTGCGAAGGCTAGCCCATGCAGCAGAGCTGAAGAATTCCACCCTGGAGGGAGTTAATGGAATAGCTTTTCGGCTGCTACTCTATTGATCATTCTAAATTAAACTGCAAAGTCCTGACTGCAAACCTGGTTTAGAAAAAGTTTGCTGGTACATGTAGTTTTGCCTTTCTCCCTTTGTGAGATTTTACAGAACAATTCTCCCCCCAACACATTTAACAAACACATTTAAAAAAACTCCAAGAAATTGGGGTTCAAAGATGTTCAAGCCCCAAGTAGTCTGGACCCTCAGGAAATTGTTGCCACTTTGCCTTTTAATAGAAATACAGCAAGACACTTAGTAGCGCTCCTTTTTTAAAAAAAAATTCTTTTCTTTTGTGGGTAGAGACAGAAATAGAGAGAGAGAGGGACAGGGAGAGAGGGAGAGAGAGAGATATGCAGCACTGCCTCATTACTTGTGAAGCTTCCCCCCTGCAATTGGCAACGTTGACCTTGAATCTGGGTCCTTGTACATTGTAACATGCGCTCAGTTGTTTGTGCCACAGCCTGATTCCAGTCTTCTTTTTCTTGTTTAATAGAATATTTATTTAATGAGCAAATAAGTCGGAGGGAGAGTTGAGCTCTACTCTGGAACATGCAGTGATGGGGATCAAACATGGCATGTGTTCGGCAGCTGTGCCTCTTCTCCAGCTGCATTTGACTGTATGTCATCTAAGCCGGTATAGTGTTGTCATGGGTTCTGCATAGTGCTCCAACCCCAGTGGTCTCTCTGTAATAGACATCCTCCTTGGAGCTGTCAGTGACCTATCAGCCCCTGCCTTGTGCCTTCACAGTGAGAATAGATGGGCAGTAGTGCCGTCATCGTTTTGATGTATGCCTTTTGCCTGGGGGAGGATTGTCTGCACAATCTTTTCTGAGGCGGCTTAGTGATTCTCAGAGCATTCTGTAGCATGAACATCACCTGGGAGCTAATCAAAGATACAGACTCCTCTGCCAACCTGCAGACCTGCAGACCTCCCGAGTCAGACATTCCAGGGGTGGGGTCAGTCTTCTGTGCTTGAAGGAGCCTTCCAGGTGATTCTGATGCCCCGTTGGACAACACTGATGTGGGGTAATGGCTCCCGGGGCAGAGCTATCAATGGGTACCGTGTCTGGGAATATAGTACTATTTTGTTTCACTTTGGTTCTTTTTTCTGTTGTTTGTTTAAAAACAAAACAGTATGAATGACCTCATTGAAGTGGCAGGTGTGGTGATTGCTTTCATTCTTTACACTGACCTTGGCATTCTCTCTCTCTCTCTCACACACACACACACACACACACACACACACACCTATGAAGGCACTCTTTGTCTATGACAGTGAAAAAATTAGCTTCTCTCAGCTGTGTGTTACTGGGGAGAAGAGCCTTGTTGCCAGCTAGTCTTTATCTTCCATTAAGTCCTAAACTTGTCTGCACTGTGGGATCACCTGGGGCTTCCTCCCCCAATGCTAATTTAATGATGATCCACTGAGTTCTTTAATTCCACTGAGGCCTTTAAAGCAGTTGTAAGTTCACAGCAAATTAAGAAGGATCAGGGAGAGTCCCGTATACCCCTGCTCCACTACATAATCATCCCCTTCTACCGACCAGCGCCTCCAGAGTGGAACATTCATCCTTACGGTTGAATGTACACCAGAGTCCATGCTTGTGATTCACTCTTGCTGTTGTATATCATATGAGCTCGGGCATGTGCATAATGAATGATACGTGCCCATAGTTATGGTGTCAGAATTTTCACTATCCTAAGAATTCTACCTTTCCACTCCTTCCCTTCCTCCTCTGACATCTCAACTTTTCACTGTGTGCAAAAGTTTTGCCTTTTACTGAATATCAGATAATTAAGTCCTGCCGTACTTTTCGGATCAGTTTCTCTCATTTAGTAGCATTCACTTCCAGTTCATTCATTCCTTTTTATGGCTTGGTAGTTCATTTCTGTTTAGTCTTGAATAACATTCTGCTCACTGCCTGGATAAACCGTAACTTATCCACTCAACTGCTCACGGATACCTCAGTTGCCTCCAGATATGGGCCGTTATGAATAAAATGCTATCAAAATGTGTGTGGATAGTGTGTGAGCGTAAGTTTTCAAGTCCATAACAAGGGCATAACCTGTTACTGTGCACTCAGACACAGGTTCAAGGTCCCACTCCCCACCAATAGGGTGTGAGTATGGGCATGGATGTGGAGAGAGAACGGGGACCAGGGGCTTTCAGAAAAGATCTCAACTTTTCAGAAGAAGAGTTGAAAACCCTGGTCTTCCAGCTGGCCCCTTCCCACTGTCTTCTTTATGGTGGGTTTCTATTGGCTGAAAGGCTGCCTACTCTTATTTCAACCCCATAAAATTGGATGGGGAGATGGATGCCTGCTAGGTTCACACTTGAATACAGCATCGGAGCTGCCTTCCCACTTTGCAACTGGCTCCCAGCAGGACTTGAGTGCAAGAAGGTGTGGGGTTTCTGCATCAAGAGAAAAGACCTCACTTTGGATAAGTTTTCACTGGGGGTTGAGATGGAAGGAGAGAGAAGAACATGATGGTGTAAAATAATGTCCGCATCTTGGTTGCCATGGCAACAGCTTTCGTCTGTCAATAACACCTGGGGAGGATGGAGAAGAAAGCTGCTGTCAGCCGTCTGGTTGTGGGAAGAGGGAAGGGAAGGGAGACACCAGATTGACACCACTGTGGGAACAACTGGAAGCCTGGAACACAGTCATACCTGCTGCTGGTACCTAGAGCTCCCCAACCTGTCCAGCAGACAACCAGGGCCATTGTTGGAACAGAGAGAGTGGGTGGCAGTACTTTGCGGAGGGAAGGAGGGGAAACACTGCTTTGGTTACATTATCATTTAACTCAGCTCAGCTCAGAGGGGGTCCTGCATCCTCTCCTCTCCCTTTTTCCAGGAGGTGGCCTCCACAGTGCCAAGTTCAAAGTCCCAGGAACCACTCCCATGCCTAGTCAGGGTAGTATGTAACCTTTCTTAACCAGGACACAGATTTCATGTCATGGTTAGAGGTACATCTTAAAATACAGATCCCTGGGAGGGGGGTTGTGGTCTTAGTCGTTCAACAGGGCTAGTTTGACTGCAGTCCTTCTATAAATGCAGGAGGGGCAGAGGACAGTGCAGAGGAAGAGGAGGAGCATAAAGTGACTCTGGAGCCATCAGAGAGATGTTTCTTCATTATTTGCCTGCCAGTGACTGTCCCCCTCCCCTGCCTCCACTTCTGTTCTGTCCTCCTCTCTCAGCTCCACAGTGGCTGTTCAGGGCTGCAATGGAGAATATGGGATTGGGGGGGGGGGGTTAGCGGCAGAGGACCATCTGAAGAGGGCAGCTGGGGGCAGTGGGGGAATAGGGTGTTCACTGAGGGAATGAGGTGCCCAGGAAGAAGTGAGAGGGAGGAATGATGGAAGTGAGCTATGCAAAAAGGCACAAAACTGGCAGGCAAGGACATTTAAAGTTTTGGGTGGCTCAGAGGACAGAGTGCAGGTTTTGCATGCATGAGGTCTCCAGTTCAGTTCCTAGCACTCTAGCTCAAGCAGGTGCTCTGGCCTCTCCATCAGTCCTCTTTTTTTAAGCTCTGGGAGTAAAATAGAAGCAGGCATGCCAACATGCTGTCCAAAATGGCCCTAGAATTTGGTGGTATGCCATGTGCTTTCAAAGTCGGCAGAGATGAGGGGCCTCTCTTGTGGGTGGAGGAGGGGTGGGCTTGAGCAGCCACTCGGCTTCTTGCTGAAGCACCACACAGAGCCAGCGGCAGAAGCCAGTTGTCTGTCTTGGGTTTTCCTTCAAGGCTATTCACTGATTGCTTCCCCTGCCTTCAAAGGAAATAGGAACTGGCCAGAGGCAGTTTCTGGCCACAGAGCACATGGCAGGTTTGGTGCCATCCCTTGGCACACGGACCCAGAAACTGGTTGCCAGGACAGCTCTTAGCCCAGGGCCGCAAATTCCCTGGAGAAGGTTTGCTGGTTGGCCAGTGTGTGACCTCTGGAGGCAGATCTGTCATCTGCCAGCTGGGTCAGCCTGGCCGTGCTCCTCAGATAGTCTGCGGTCTGTGTGGTTGTCAAGTGGAGGCAGGACCAGTGTGTTCCTGGGACCATCATTACCAAGTAAAAAGATGCACTGTGACTTGTAGATGCTATTATTATTATTATTCCTATTTTTATTATTATTTTTTTATTATTGTGATTAATAGTGGGCCACAAGATTATATGGTTGCAATGTATAGCTCCACACCACATCTACCAACCAAAGGTCTGTGTTCCCACCCACCCCCACCTCCCGAAGATAACCACCACAGTTCTCACAAATCTTACACTTTGTTTGCTTCTGGGCTTTTTTTTTTAATTTCATATGTATCAGCTCTCTAAATTCCACATGTGAGTGAAACCATTTGGCAGTTGTCCTTCATCCCTTTACTTATTTCGCTAAGCATAAAACTGGAGATATGATTTAGTGCTGTTTCTTATTTAGGCTGGGGGGTGGCATCTATGGGATTATTTTAGCAGTCATGTGTGTGACATTTTTTACTTTCCACCCCACCTTTTTGACTATTGGTGTTTTTTTCCTTTTTTAATTTTTAATTTTTAAAAAATATTTATTCCCTTTTGTTGCCCTTGTTGTTTTAGTGTTGCAGTTATTATTATTGTCATTGTTAGATAGGACAGAGAGAATTGGAGTGAGCAGGGGAAGACAGAAACAGGGAGAGAAAGATAGACACCTGCAGACCTGCTTCACCGCCTGTGAAGTGACACCCCTGCAGGTGGGGAGCCGGGGGCTCAAACCGAAATCCTTAGGCCGGTCCTTGCGCTTTGCACCACGTGCGCTTAAGCGTCAACCCGGCTTTGACCTAGCACGGTATGATTGGGCCCTCCTCAATCGCTATGGAACAGGCCATGGCCGGTGCGCCGCTATGTTCCATCGCTGGGGAGCCAGAGACGACCCGAACTGCCCCTGCGGCTCCAGACAGACTATGACCCACATAGTCAACGACTGCCACCTCTCCAGATTCAAAGGAGGTCTCGAAACTTTACATCAGGCTCAACCTGACGCTGTTGACTGGCTACGGAAGAAGGGCAAACGCTAGAAGAAGAACCTGCTGCGCTGTCACCTGACTCCCTTTAATTTTTAATTTTACTGGGTAGATACAGAAAGAAATTGAGAGAAAAAAAAGGGGGAGAGAGAAAGAGAGACACCAGCAGTGCTACCTCACAGTTGTAAAGTTTTCTTTCTTTCTTTCTTTCTTTCTTTCTTTCTTTCTTTCTTTCTTTCTTTCTTTCTAAAGAAAGGCAGACTGCCACATGCAGTGCCTCATTTGAATGTGTCTGGAATTCTGGAAACCTGACTACCCTACATTCTCCTACTAATGGACCTTGAGAGCTTGTTTGGAGGTTCTAGCAGGGGAGTGCAGCTACTCGTATACCCTCGACTGAAGACCCATCCATCTCTATCAGGGAAGGCCGTCTTCTTCGACCAAGCACGCAGCTTTGTGAGGGACACACATGGAGCAGTGAGGGAGGAAGGGGACACCCACCTGGCCAGCCAGATCAGCCGAATCAACCCTGGTGATCAGTGGGGTGACAGATGTCACAGCCAGATTGCCCTCACATCCCGTTTGTAAAGTTTTTTCACAGCAAGTGGGAACCAGGGGCTTGAATGTGGGTCCTTGCACAAGGTAACACGTTTGCTTGACCAAGCATGCCACTGCCCAGGCCTTTGGCTATTGTTTTAAACTTCCACAAAAAACTCATGTAATGGGGCTGGGTGGTGGTGCACCTGGTTGAGCACGCATGTTACAATGCACAAGGACCCAGGTTCAAGCCCCCAGTCCCCACCTGCAGGGGGAAAGCTTTGAGAGTGGTGAAGCAGGGCTGGAGGTATCTCTCTGTCTCTTTCCCCCTCTCTCTCCTTCCTCGCTCACTTTCTGACTGTCTCTATCCAATAAATAAATAAGGATAATACAAAAAAAAATTTAAAAACTTATATGATAAACGTGAAGACCTTTGTATTCTGGTAAACATATGAGGAAACTGAGAATCATCTTCTCCCAGCAAACTCATTCCTCCACCAAAGCCAGGCAGCCCTTGAAGTCTCCCTCCATGGGAGACTCCACCTCCTCTGGACAGTAGCCAACCATGAACCTCCTCTTAAACAGATAAGAGGGAGGGCTGGCTAGATAGCTTACCCGGATCGTGCGCCTACTGTCCCGTGCATATGACCCAGGTTCAGTCTCAGGCCCCAATGTACTAGGAGAAGTTTTGCTACTATGGTGTCTCTCTCTCTCTTTCTCTATCTCTCTGTCATTGTCTGTCTATCTGAAAAGGGTCAGTTTGGAGCAGTGAAGCCTTGGTGAGGAAAAAAATTTTAACACCTTTTCAAATATTTTATCTATTTACTTATTTATTTTGGATAGAGACAGAGAGAAATTGAGAGAGATAAGGGAGATAAAGAGGAAGAGAGAAAGAGAGACACCTGCAGCACTGCTGCACCGCTCATGAAGTTTCCCCTCTACAGATGGGGACTGGGGGCTTGAACCTGTGTCCCTGGGCTTGGTAATGTGTGCTTTCCACCAAGTGTACCACCACCCAGTCTCCTGGTGATCATTCTTCAAGTCTCAATTCAAAGGTCACTTAGGGAAATTTGCCACTTTCCTCCTCAAATAAGCATCTTCATCCCAGGTCAAAGTAGCCTGTGTTTGTTTCCCTGACATTCCATTCGTATGTATGTTACTTGCCACCCTAGTTATTACCACCCGTATGCTGTGTGTGCTGGCGTATGTGTCGCACCTGCCCCTGCACTCCTCAGACCGTTACTTCTGTGGTCACTGTGTCTGTTTTATTGGCTCTGTAAATATTACATGTAAGAATTAAATGCTAAATAATGCCATATGCAAGCACTCTGGACAGCAGAAAGCTGCTTAGCAGATGTGCTTTCATCTGGGTTTTATTGCTGTTCCATGAGACCATCAGACAGTAAAAGAGCTGTTTGTGGCAGCTGAGGCTTTTGGGGAGAAGCAGGCAACAGGACCCTTAAGAAGTCTCAGTGGGGGAGTCGGGCTGTAGCACAGCGGACTAAGCGCAGGTGGCGCAAAGCACAAGGACCAGCATAAGGATCCCGGTTTGAACCCCAGCTCCCCACCTGCAGGGGAGTCGCTTCACAGGCGGTGAAGCAGGTCTGCAGGTGTCTATCTTTCTCTCCTCCTCTCTGTCTTCCCCTCCTCTCTCCATTTCTCTCTGTCCTATCCAACAATGACAACAATAACAACAACAATAAAACAATAAGGGCAACAAAAGGGAATAAATAAATAAAATAAATATAAATATAAATAAAATAAAATAAAAAGAAGTCTCAGTGGGGGACCGGCTGGTGGTGCACCTGGTTAAGCACACATAGTACAAAGCACAAGGACCCATGCAAGGATCCGTTTGAGCCCGCGGTCCCACCCTGCAGGGGGATGCTTCACAAGAAGTGAATCAGGTTTGCAGGTGTCTCTCTTTCACCCTCCCTCTCTCTCTATCTCCCTTCACTTCTCTTCTCAATTTCTCTCTGTCTTATTCAGTAAAATGGAAAAAATGGTCGCCAGGAACAGTGGATTCATAGTGCTAACACCAAACCCCAGCAATAACCCTGGAAGCAAAAAAAAAAAAAGGAGGAGAAGAAGACGTCGTCTTAGTGAAGGGCCAGGTGGTAGCACACCTGATTGAGCACACATTGAGTACAATGCACACAGACCCAGGTTCAAGTCCTGGGTCCCCACCTGTAGGGGCAAAGCTTTGCAAGTGGTGAAACGGTGTTGCAGGTGTCTCCCTCTCTATCTCCTACTACCATCTCATATTTTTGCTGTCTCTATAAGATAGAGATAATTAACAAAAATTTAAGTCTCAACGAAATGCCTCGGTGTGGCTAATCCTGAAGGTGGAATGTAGACAGGTGGGCCCAAGGAGGTGTTCTGTGCTCATCTAGCCTCAGTCTCGGTAAACAGTCCAGATTTCGCATCCTGAGTTTGTCGGTGCACTGATCTGCAAGCCAAGAAGAAAAGAGGGAGAGAAGGAGGAACAAATACGCCAGGGAAATGGCAGGCAGTCACTCTCTGGGTTGCTTTCTGCTTAAGTGCTTCTGTTTCTCCTGTGTTATTTGACACTCCAGAGAACATGCAGTTAGTCACCAGGATTCTGCCTGCAAAGTCCCTTCTCTGCTCCCTGCACCTCTCAGTCCTCCTGGTCTTTCTCCAGCACTCATCCTCAGTCCACTTGCTGTTTCTCCCTGGCCACACCATTACTCCTACCTTTGCCCGTGTTCCTGGCTGCCACCCCATGGGAGTCCACAAGCCAGCATGGTCCTTCAGGCTCCCCTGTCCTGTCGCAACACCCTTCTCTCATCCCAGCCACCTGACCCTGATGGTGCTCTCTCACTGGCAGGCCACACATCTTCTGGAGAAAGCACCTTTCTGAATCAGCTCCCCAAACGCTTTACACTCTCGAGCCCTGACCCCATACCCACTGGGTCTCTTTGTTCACGTGTCCATTTTTTTTTTATGTGGTGAGAAAGAATACAGGGTACCTAGGGCTTCACTGAGATACCTCTTGCTCCTAATTTTTATTGTCTATTCTTTTAGACCAAATAGGGTAAGGATGGCGGCAGGGAGGAAAGCTTCTAGATATCACTCCACATCTGTGGAGCTCCACCCATGTGCCTCCTTGGTGCTGTCCACGGTGCTGCTCTCATGTGGTACCAGGGATTGAACCCAGGGCCTCACTCATGGAGGCATGTGCTGTACCTCTGAGGCATCTTAAGTGTTTTATTCTTTAGCTATTATTGTTGTTGTTATTGTTATTATTACCAGGGTAGTGTCAGCACAATAAATCCACTACTCCTGGTGATCATGTTTTTCTTTCTATATTTCATTTGATAAGACAGAGAGAAATTGAGGAGTGAGAGGAAGATAGAGAAAGAAAGAGAGACACACCTAACAGACTTGCTTCACCACTTATAAAGTGTCTTCCCTGCAGGTGGGGAGTGAAGGCTTAAACCCAGGTCCTTACACAGGGTAATATTCCTTAACGTTTGATTGAGCACCTGCTGTTTGTCTAGAACTAGACTAGACTGGGGGTGGGAAGGTGGGTGCAGGTGTGAATTATAGTTAACCAACCTCCCCCCAGTCTTCACTCAATTGCCTCCAGAGTTACTTCTGGGGTTTGGTACCTACATAATGAATTCACCACTCCTGGTGGTTGTTTTTCTCTTTTGTGTTTTTTTTCATTTGATAGGAAAGAGATAAACTGAGAGGGGTAAAGGAGAGAGAGATAGGTAGGTAGGTAGACAGACAGACAGACAGACCTGAAGCCCTGCTTCTCCACTTGTGGAACTTACCCTTCTCCCTGCACATGTGAACTGAGAATTTGAACCCAGGTTGCACATGGTAATAATGTCCCACTGCCTCATCCCCTCCAGCCACCACTTTTGCTCTCAGGACTCCTGCCTGAGCAGGAAGACGCTGGAGAGGCAGGGCCTCAAGAGCAGCCTCCAAGGGCATATGTGGTGTGCACTGTGGGGCCCTACAGTAGCGCTGGTCCTGGGCCACAGGAAGAATAGCAGACAGGTGGCCAGGGCCGGGGATGTGGTGACACAGGACCGAGCACCCCAGTCTGTGTGTCTGCAGTGTGGGTACGGCTTATGAAAGGCAGCTGGACATGTGTGAAGAGGACAGATGCAGGTCTGATGTGTAGGCTGCAATAGGAGCTTGGGTTGAATATCTGGATAGTGGAGAACTACTAGAAATTATTTTAAACAAGAGAATAAAAATCATCAGATGTATTATAGAAATGACAGAAAAAAAGACTGGATTAGAAGGGATTCCAGAAGATGGCAGAGAGAGCACGCGGCGGCTGATGAAACTTCAATCATTCATTCATTCTTTCCAAATAAGCTCATCAGGGACACACAGATGTCACAGTCTCTCAGCTGCAGGGAGTAAGAGTGAGTCCTTCTTGTTCTCTGGTGGATTGCAGACTCTGAACTTGCGGACCTATCAGGATGCAAACCAAGGTAGTGTGGACAAGGGGGAAAAAGCCATGCCTGACCTACCTCCATGCATCCTTCCTTCCTCCATCCCTTCCTTCCTTCCTTTTTCAAGTAGAGACAGCCAGGTAAAGAGAGTATGTGTGATGGGTACCACAGTACTGAAGCTTCCTTCAGTGTGGATCACACACATGATAAAGCAGCGCACTACCTGACTGAGCTATTTGACCAACTAGGTAGTGTTTCTAAGTAGGCTTTACCTGCTGCCTGTGCCACCACCTCCGCCTGTCCACTAGGGCACAACCCTCATCATGGTTTCCCTGTGAGGTCACCTCACGGTGAGTCCTTGGGAGGAGAGAGACAGAGAGGGAAAGAGAGAATGAATATGAGTGAGTTTTCCAGCCTGTGAGGACATTCTGAACACAGGCACAGAGGGTGAAATGCCACCAAGATTCTCCTGGGCCGCAGTCCCAGCCAGCTTCTTAGATAACCCCAAAGCTCAGGGCTTTCATCTGGGTGGCTGACGCTGACGCTGAAGTTGGTGCTCAGGGTGAAAAGATCTCCATCCAAGGCTGTGTTTTATTTCAGAGAGACGCTGAGCAAAGGGAGGTGGGAGCAGGTACACCTTGGGTCGCAAACCCTCGATCTCCTCGAGTGTAGTTTCATCAGACCTGTTGCAGGAACATTTGGTTGGATTCTGATGAGACCATTTTGTATTTCCCTTCAGGCTTTCTGAGGCCAGGCCTTTTCTGTGACCCTAAGTCTCTCTGTCTGCCTACACCTGGGACCTTAGTTGGCAATTTAGGTGGTTGTAACAGATTCAGAACTCAAAACTGTGGCCACTTGGAAAAAGAGAACGATCTTTTCTATCAGCCAGTGCTGATAGAAAGCTTTGCTCCAAGGGGGAGTTGGGCAGTAGCGCAGTGGTTTATGCACAGGTGGTGCAAAGCACAAGGACTGGCCTCAGGATCCCCGTTTGAGCCCCCAGCTCCCCACCTGCAGGGGAGTTGCTTCACAGGCAGTGAAGCAAGTCTGCAGGTGTCTGTCTTTCTCTCCCCCTCTCTGTCTTCCCCTCCTCTCTCCATTTCTCTCCTATCCAACAACAACATCAATAATAACTACAACAATAAAACAACAAGGGCAACAAAAGGGAATAAATAAATAAATATAAAATAAAATAAATTTTAAAAAAAGAAAGAAAGAAAGCCTTGCTCCAGAAGTAGCCTTCCCAGAGCATTCTTCCTAAAAGGAAGGGGTTCTGTTCCCTGCATACCCTGGCCTCATATGGTAAGCAGTAATGCCACTTGATTTTTCCTTCCTTCCTTCTTTCCTTCCTTCCTTCCTTCCTTCCATCCTTCCATCCTATCAGAGCACTGCTCAGCCCTGGTTTATAGTGCTACTGGAGCTTGAACCTGGGACCTCAGAGCCTCAGGCATGAAAGTCTTTTTGCATAACTATTATGCTATCTCCCCAGGCCTCACCTGATTTATCCCAAGTGAGAGATGACCAGTGCTAGAGGCAGGTCCTTCTGGCATCAGAGACCTGGTCCAGCCACCCTTTGTTACTATCCAATCTTTATTCTTCCTTTGTGTTCTAGGAAAAAAAGAAGAAGAAAAAAACTCCTGCCAGGATGCCTCCCCTATCCACTGCCTTGCCTGCACTTTGAGTGCCGGTCACCCTGACTCCAGGGTGTTGGAATGAGAGCAGCTTCTACCAGCTAGCCTTCTTCCCAGAGGGTAGTTTGGAGGCAGTGTCAACAGACTTAGGGGTGGCAGGGCCCTTCCCCAGGCAGTCCCCCTGCCTAAACCTTTTAACTTCTCTTTTGTTCAGGCTCATAAGAACTCCAGCTCATAACAAGATGACAAAGCCTGGTTTGTGCTGGTTTTCCAGAACTCATTAAATCCCAAGACTCATATATCTGAAGTGTGTCGAGAAAGGGAGAGGCAAAGGAATGTTTTACTGCGTCACTGACCAGCCCGTTGCCAGCCAAGCACTGACACGGTGCTGGTGGGAATGCCAGCCCTGGTCTGGGTTTCCAGCTCACTCCACCATGCAGGAGAAATCTAGTCCCTGCCCCAGCACTCCTTGTACCTGGGAGACTGGAATTCCTGGCTGTTGGCAGAATTGCATTTGTCAAACCAGGGTGTTCTATTGTGTTGGTCACAAGGGCTGCTGTTATCTGGCTTCTGCTATTTTCTCCACTGACGTAAGTTTTATTGCTGTGTGTCTATAGTTCCTGGGCAGGGAGCTTGGGTTGTGGGTTTCCAGTGTTAACAACAATGAGCAACTCAAAAGAAGGCAGGTGTCACTCTGGGAGGGACAGAGACCCTTCCAGTGAGAAAGGTTGCTTTTATAGCAAGGCTTCTTATTACCAATGACAGAAGCATTGTCTCAGAAAGAAAAGAAAAGTTCTTTTTATGAGAGCTGTCTCCCCTAGCTCAAAATTGTTATCTTTTTTTTTTTTTGAGTAGTCATGCAAATTATTCTGAGTTCTGAATTTATTTCAACCACCTAAGGTGCACATTGGAATCCCAAGTGTGGACAGACAGAGAGACTTAGTCCCAGCTCAGGGTGCCAGCATGCTTGGATTCTGTTGAGGATCCTCTTCTGGGCTGCAGACATGGTGTGTCACCATGCCCCCACATAGCAAGAAGAGGACAGGAGAGCCCCAAAGGCTCCCTTTTACCAGGACACTAATCCTATCCATGTGGGCCCCACCCTCATGACCTAATTACCTCCCAAAGATCCCACTACCTAGTGCCACCACATTGGGCGTTGGGAATTCAACATCTGGCTTGTATGTAAGGGTGGAGGGGACAGAAACATCCAGTCCTGTAGTGATCCGTTTTGGAATCACTGCAGATGCTCCATCCTGGGTTGGTGTTTTGGTACCAGCTTGTAAGATAAGAAAGGTTTAATTTATCCTCAAGGTCCTCTCCCCCTACTCCCCTCCACTGAAGACTCAAACGGTGTGCAGAGGTTGGTGGCTCAGTGCTCTGCTGGTCCCCTGTGGTGGTCACTCATTGTAGGACTGTCCCTAGCGGAGGGATGAGAGAGGGTAGCACTCCCACCTCCACCATCCAGAGCCCAGCCAACATCACTGAGAAAATTGTCATTTTCGGTGTAACTGGGTATGCTCGTAACTTCCCTTCAGTTCATGTGTTGCGTTTTCGAAATGTGCATTCACAACACCAGCCTCTATTTCTCCTTATTTCCCTGAATAGAATAGTAATGTTGATAATAACACTATAATAACAGCAACAACAATAGTAATTGTATCATCCAAGTAGGGCAAGTATGGTTCTTTCCACCTCCCAGATCTGAAACTCCTCACCTGAGAGCTTGCAGATAGTTGCAGGACTAGACACAGGCCCTCCTGGCCTCTCTCCTGTGTGGTGACAGCCCCCTGTGGCCTGGGGTAGTTGCTGTCACCTGAGCCATCATAAGACTGCTGCTTCCGTCACTTGTGAACAGGGAGATATGATCTCCACCAGTGAGAACTTTTTCCCCTAGCCACGAATGATTTCTTTGTGCCTCTGAGCAGGGCACCTGGAAATGATTAGCCTCCGTGGGAATAGCCGGGCTCACACCTCCAGGGCGATGGGCCAGGTGACTGGTGGGAAGCAGGGCTGTGGGAGGCAAGTCAAGAACTCACTGACATTTAAAGGGGACTGGATGTGGGTTTCAAGTCAGACAAGACTCGTGAGGTGTCCGCATTTGCTTGGCATTACTCAAGGGGAGGTAAGAAATGAGTGTTATGATTTGAATTTGTGAGCAGTGGTGTGGAGTGAGGGACTTGACTCAGAATGCAGCTTTGCTTTGCTACTGAGCAGGTTGGGGTGGGAGCAGGGAGGATTTTGTGGTGATGCCAATGAGAAAGAATCCCTGCTCTCTCTAGCTTCCAAACAAAGGCTGGGCAGCGGCTTACTGGGTAGAGCACCCACCTGCAGGAGGAAAGCGTCACGAGCAGTGGAACAGTGCTGTAGGTGTCTCTCCTTCTCCCTCTCTCTTTCTCCCTCTGTCTTTCTCTCTCTCACCCTCTATCAAAAAGAAAGACCATTTGGCAGGGGTAGATAGCATAATGGTTATGCAAACAGACTGTCATGCCTGAGGCTCTGAAGTCCTAGGTTCAATCCCCCATACCACCATAAGCCAGAGCTGATCAGTGCTCTGGTAAAAAGGAAAAAAAAAACTATTTGGGAATGATGTAGGCTGATGGGCCAGAGAGGGTTCACCAGGTAAAGCACACACATTACCATGCACAAGGACCATATTGGCCATTTCTGGTCCATAAGCAAGCTTGTCTGATGCTGTGAGTCCTTAAATGACCAACCAGGCTGCTTTCTGCATCACTGCCAGGGGCTGACCCTGCAGGAGGGAATAAGTGGGTCCCCCGGTGGGTCCCAGAGTTTGGCACATCTGTGTACTGAGCTCTTCTGGGGCCAACTCCTCTGCTTCCCATCATGACATGCTAAATCTAGGGTCACAAAAGTCACATCCAGATTCAGGGATGGGCACCACCACTGAAAATCAAAGCAAGTGCAGGAGAAACCAAAGATGTGAGCTTATTTCGTTCTTTATTTACATATTAGAGTGAGTGGATGTGAGAGAGCCAGAGCATCGCTCTAGTGTGTGTGGTGCTGGGGTTTGAACTTGGGACCTCATATTTGAGAGTCCAGTGCCTCATCCAGTGCTCCACCTCCTAGCCGGGCTTTGCTTTTGAGAATCTCAAACTCTAGCTGGTAGCTCTGCCCCTTAGAGCACAGTCCAAGCAAAGCAACCCCAAAGGGCACCTAACCTACCCTCCTTGAGCCACTGAAGTCATAGCTGTCCTAATTTAGCTTTTGGTAGAGGCCAACATCTTCTGTGAGCCCAGGATTCTTTCCTTTAAAAAAAAATGAGGGAGTTGGGCGGTAGCGCAGCAGGTTAAGCGCACATGGCACAAAGCCCAAGGACCGGCTTAAGGATCCCGGTTCGAGCCCCTGGCTCCCCACCTGCAGGGGAGTCGCTTCACAAGCGGTGAAGCAGGTCTGCAGGTGTCTATCTTTCTCTCCCCCTCTCTGTCTTCCCCATCTCTCTCCATTTCTCTCTGTCCTATCCAACAACGAACAACATCAACAACAATAATAACCACAATAAGACTACAACCACAAAGACAATAAAGGGGGGGGAGAAAGAAAGAGAATGACAAAGTTCCCCTTGAAATCTACAAAGGTCAGGTGTTGTGGGGACAGTATGAAATCTTAAGGATGTTAACTCTGGCCCCCACACAACCTCTTGTGCACACCAACCCAGGCAGGTGTAACCTCCAGTGGGTGCTGTTCGCATGGCGACCGGCACCCACACTCATGTTAAGGACCCAGACTCCCACCCTCCTCCCTACTCTGCACTGATGGATATAGGCATGAAACCCCAGTGAGGCCTCTGGAAATTCTCTCCATGCTATTTCAGGATTGTCAGGAGGTCTGGAAATCTTTGTCCTCCCTAACTGCTTGTGTAATTTTCTGGAGCAAAGGGTGAGCAGAGGCAGAAATGAAGACCTTGAGCTTCTCAAGTTCTCAGGCCATGATAATTGGTTTCAGTTTTGGAAATGTCAAGAGCTGCAGGTCTCTACATCTTTCCATTATTTATCTATTGTATTTTTTTTACAAACACCCCAAGTTTAGAGGCTTAAAGAGTATTTACTGTCATATGGCTTCTGAGGGTTGGGAGCTTGGGCACAGCTTAGCCAGTACCTATCACAAATCACTCGTGAGAGAGACTTCAGTGCCTTTATGGCCATGGCTGTTGTCCACTCAAAACTTAGGTCAGGAAGATCAACTTCTAAACTGTTTCATGCTGTGATGGTAAAGACTCAGAAGATCCTAGAACTCACATGGGTCTCCTTATAGGTCTACCTCAGGACTTGCCCAAGAGTGTAGTCGGGGGTAGCTGGCTTCTTTGAGAGTGATCATACAAGATGGAAACCACAGTATTTTTATAACTTTATGTCAGAAGTGATGTCCCATTACTTCTGCTATTTTCTGTTCCTTAGAAGTGAGTCATGGGGCCCGGTGGTGGCGTGGCTGGTTAAGTGCACATAGTACTATCTATAAGGAAATGGGTTTGAGCCCCTCCCTCCCCACCTGCAGCAGGGATGCTTCACAAGCAGTGAAGCAGGACTGTAGTTCTCTTATCATTCTCTCTCCCTCTCTATCTCCCCTTACCCTCTCAATTTCTCTCAATCCTATCTGATAAAATGGGAGGGATGACTATCGGGAGCAGTGGATTTGTAGTGCTGGCACTGAGAAGCAGCAAATGGAGGCAGAAGAGAGACAGTCAGTAGGTCCAGCACATTCTTTTTTTTAATTTCTTTATTGGGGGATTAATGTTTTATATTTGACAGTAAATACAATAGTTTGTACATGCATAACACTTCTCAGTTTTCCATATAACAATACAACCCCCACTAGGTCCTCTGTCATCCTTTTTGGACCTGTATTCTCCCACCCAACCACCCCAGAGTCTTTTACTTTCATGCAATATGCCAACTCCAGTTAAGGTTTTAGTTGTTCTTGCTCTACTGATCTTCTTTTTCAGCTTCTGCCTGAGAGTGAGATCATCCCATATTCATTGACTTATTTCACTCAACATGATTTTTTTCAAGGTCCATCCAAGATCGGCTGAAAATGGTGAAGTCATCATTTTTAATAGCTGAGTAGTATTCATATATATTATACCACAACTTGCTCAGCCACTCATCTGTTGTTGGACACCTGAGTTGCTTCCAGGGTTTGGCTATTACAAATTGTGCTGCCCAGAACATATGTGTACACAGATATTTTTGGATGGATATGTTGGGGTCCTTAGGATATATCCCCAGGAGAGGAATTGCAGGATCATAGGGTAGGTCCATTTCTAGCCTTCTGAGAGTTCTCCAGACTGTTCTCCACAGAGGTTGGACCAATTTAAATTCCCACCAGCAGTGCAGGAGGGTCCCTTTGACCTCACAACATTTCCAGCATTTGTTGCTGTTACCTTCTCTGATGTATGACATTCTCACAGGAGTGAAGTGGTATATCATTGTTGTCTTTATTTTCATTTCACTGACAATAAAAGACTTAGAGCATTTTTTTTCATGTGTTTCTCGGCCATTTGGATCTCTTCTGTGGTGAATATTCTGTCCATGTCCTCCCCCCATTTTTGCATGGGGTTGTTTTCTTGTTGTTGAGTTTGGCAAGCTCTTTATATATTCTGGTTATTAGCTTCTTGTCTGATGTATGGCATGTAAAGATCTTCTCTCATTCTGTGAGGGGTCTCTTGGTTTGGGTAGTGGTTTCTTTTGCTTGCAGAAGCTTTTTAATTTGATGTAGTCTCATAGGTTTATACTTGCCTTAGTCTTCTTTGTAATTGGATTTGTTTCATTGAAGATGTCTTTAAAATTTTTGCGGAAAAAAGTTCTGCCAATATTTTCCTCTATGTGTCTGATAGTTTGTGGTCTAAGCATCCAAGTCCTTGATCCACTTGGAATTAACTTTTGTATTTTGTGAAATATAGTGGTTCAGTTTCATTCTTCTACATGTTTCAACCCATTTTTTCCAACACCATTTGTTGAAGACACTCTGCTTTCCTCATTGAATAGTCTGGGCCCCTTTGTCAAAGATTAGATGTCCATAGGTGTGGGGCCTCACTTCTGGGTTCTCATTTCTATTCCACTGGTCAGTGTGTCTATTCATGTTCCAGTACCAAGCAGTTTTGATGACAACGGCCCTATAATACAATTTTTTATCTGGGAGTGTGATGCCTCTGGTTCTTTTCTTTCTTCTCAAAATAGTTTTGGCAATTCTAGGTCTTTTCTGGTTCCAGATAAACATTTGTAGCATTTGTCCTATTCTCCTAGAAAATGTGGTTGGGATCTTGATGGGGATAGCATTAAATTTGTATATGGCTCTGGGTAGTGTATTCATTTTGATGATATTACTTCTTCCAACACATGAGCATGGAATATCTTTCCACTTCTTTCTGTCTTTTTCAGTTTCCTTGAGTAGTGACTCATAATTTTCAGTATACAAGTCTTTCACTTCGTTGGTTAGGTTATTCCTAGATATTTTATTGTTTTTGTTGCTATAGTAAATGGAATTGATTTCTGGATTTCAACTTCAAACTCAGTGGAATAGAGGAATGCCACTGACTTTTGAATGTTAATTTTGTAGCCTGACACCTTACTGTATTGCCTGATGATTTCTAAAAGCTTCTTGCTGGATTCCTTAGGTTTTTCTATGTATACTATCATGTTATCTGCAAATAGGGAGAGCTTGATTTCTTCTCTTTCAATCTATATGCCTTTAATTCCTTGCTCCTGCCTGATTGCTATGGCAAGAACTTCCAACACTATGTTGAATAATAATGGTGATAGTGGGCAACCCTGTCTAGCAATTGATCTGAGGGGAAATAAATGCTTCCAGTTTTTCACCATTGAGTATGTTGTTGGCTGTAGGTGTGCTATATATAGACTCCACTGTCTTCAGGAATTTTCCATCTATTCCCATTTTTTGTAGTGTTTTTATCATAAAGGGATGTTTTATTTTGTCCAAAGGCTTTCTCTGCATCTATGGATATGACCATGTGGTTTTTGGTCTTGCTTTTATTGATGTGGTGAATCATGTTGGTTGATTTACGAATATTAAACCAACCTTGCATCCCTGGGATAAACCCCACTTGGTCATGTTGAACAATCTTTTTAATATACTGCTGTATCTGGTTGGCTAGAATTTTTTCAATATTTTAGCATCTATGTTCATCAGAGATACTGTTCTGTAGTTTTCTTTTCTTTTTGTGTCCCTGTCTGCTTTTGGTATCAAAGTGATGTTGGCTTCATAGAAGCTGGAAGGGGGTATTCCAGTGTCTTCAGTCTTCTGGAAGACTGTTAAAAGTAGAGGAATTAGTTTTTCTTTGAAGGTTTTGTAGAATTCATTAGTAAAACCATCTGGTCCAGGACTTTTATTTTTGGGAAGGTTCTTGATAACTGTTTCAATTTCATTAGCTGTGATAGGCCTGTTCATGTTATCTAGTTCCTCTTTACTCAATTTTGGGAGTTGGTAGGTATCTAGGAAATCGTCCATTTCTTCCATGTTTTCTAGGTTGGTGGCATATAGTTGTTCTTAGAAGCCTTGCATGATATTTTGAATTTCTGCAGTGTCTGTTGTGATATCTCCTCTTTCATTTATGATCCAATTTATTTGGGTCTTCTCCCTTTTTTGTTTTGTGAGTCTGGCTAAAGGTTTGTTGATTTTGTTCACTCTTTTGAAGAACCAACATTTACTTTTGTTGATCTTTTGTATGGTTTTCTTATTTTCAGTGTTATTTATTTCTGCCCTAACTTTAGTGATTTCTGTCCTTCTGGTTGCTTTGGTCTTATTCTCCTAGGTCTTTAAGGTGTGCAATCAGGCTGTTTATTTGTGCTTTTTCTTATTTCCTAATGTGTGCTTGTGTGGCTATGAACTTCCCTGTCAGTAGTGCCTTAGCCGTGTCCCAAATATTTTGATAGCTTGTGCCTTCATTTTCATTGACATTTCGAAACATTTTGATTTCTTTCTTGATTTCCTCTTTGACCCAGTAGTTGTTAAGTAGTGCACTGTTAAGCTTCCACATTTTGGGACTGTTACTAATCTTTTGTTGATTGTTAAGTGTTAGTTTCATTCCACTGTGGTCTGAGAAGATGCTTGGGATGATTTCAATGCTCTTAAATTTGCTGATGCTGTCTTTGTGGCCTAACATATGGTCTATCCTTGAGAATCACCCATGTGGACTTGATTAAAATGTGTATTCCAGTTTCTTGGGATGGATAACTCTGAAAATGTCCAGTAGTTCTAGTTTATCTGTCTCTTCATTTAGCTTCCTCGTGTCTTTATTGATTTTTCTGCCTGGATGATCTTTCAAGTTGAGAGAGTGGGGTGTTGAAGTCCCATACTATGACTGTGTTGCTGTTAATATATTGCTGTAGCTCTTTCAGTAGACTTTTGATGTATTTAGATGGCTTCTCATTGGGTGCATAGATGTTAATAATTGTTAAGTCCTCTTGGTTGACTGATCCACTGAGCATTAAGTAGTGTCCATTCCTATCTTTTTTAATCTTATTTATTTAAAAGTCTATCATATCAGATATGAGAATAGCTGTTCCTGCCCTTTTTTGTGGGTCATTGGCTTGTATGATAGTTTTCTATCCTTTCACTTTGAGTCTGTGTTTGTCTTGTTGAGTTAGGTGGGTTTCCTGTAGACAGCATGTTGTTGGGTTGTGTTTTCTGATCCATCTTCCTACTCTGTGCCTTTTAACAGGTGAAGTCAGGACATTCACATTTATTGATATCAAACATTGAAGATATTTTAACGCCATTCTTGTAGAGTTTTAGAGTGTTCTGATATAGGGCATATTTATGGTGTTGTCACTGTTTATTTCTATATTTATGGTGCTCTCACCTTTCAGAACTTCTTTCAGGGCAGGCTTGGTGATAGTGGATTCTTTCAACTGTTGCTTGTCTGAGAAGGTTTTGATGCCTCCATCTAGTCTGAATGACAGTCTAGCAGGATACAGTAGTATTGGTTGAAAGCCTTTCTCATTGGGCACTAGATAGATATCTTGCCATTCTCTTCTGGCCTATAGTGTTTTTGTGGAGAAGTCTGCTAATCTTACGGGTTTTCCCCTGTAGGTGACTCTTTGTTTTTCTCTTACGGTCTTCAGGATTCTTTCTTTATCCTTATTCCTTTCCATTTTAAATATGATGTGTCTTGGTGTCTTTAAGTCTGGGTTAATTCTGTTTGGGACCCTCTGGGCTTCTTGAACCGTTTTGTCTTTGATGTTGTCTAGACTAGAGAAGTTTTCAGCTATTATGGCCTGAAGAATGCTTTCTTCCTCTCCCTCTCTTTCTTCCTCTGGCAAGCCAGTAATGCGTATATTGTTTCTTTTGAAGTCATCCCATAGGTCTCTGTTGTTGTTTTCAGTATCTCTTAATCTCTTTTTGAGATCTCTTACTTCTTTTTTAGTTGTCTCTAATTCGTCCTTGATCTTGCTAATTCTGTCTTCAGCCTCATTGATTCTATTCTCCCTCCCCTCTGCTGTTTTCTGGAGTTCATCTATTTTGTTACTCTGTTCTGATACTATTTTAGCTTGTTCAGCTAGTTGTGTTCTTAGCTCAGCTATTTCAGGTTTCAGCTCTCTAATAACCTTGAGATAATAGTGTTTTCTTCCCGGGTCTCATTTGTTTTTTTCTGCATTTCTGATAACAATTCTTTCAAACTCTTTACTCACTCCTGTGACTATTTCCTTAACTAGTGTTTGGATGTTGACCTCACTATTTTGTGGTTCAACCTTTGGGGGACTTTTAGCTGGACTCTTGTCCTGGTTCACTTCTCCAATATTTCTTCTTGTTGGTTTAACCATTCTATATAGTATATTATGAAGTCCCTCTCTGAGGACTTTTCAAATTACTGATCACTCTTGCCTGGATTGACTTCTGTCTAAGTAAGGTAATTAGAGGGTTCACAGTTGTAGAAATTGACAGTTGTTTCAATAGTATTTTAATTCCTGAGTTGGAGCTCAGTGGCTTAAAAGCCTCTTTGTTCTTTTTTGTCCCTGTAGGCTATGGGAGCCTGAGGGCTTTTAAACTATAAGTAGGCTTCTTAGCTTAATCACTGACTCCTGACCAAGAGATAAAGCAGGGTGTGGCAGAGATAATCCAGTGGTTATGCAAAGTGATTTTCACAGCCCCTCTGCTAGGCCACCAAGGTATAGATCTTTTCCTGAGTTTCCTTGTTAGTTCTCCATCCCCTGGTGTCAGCACAGGGCCTCCCTGCCACTACTCCAGATACTGAGGGCAGTAGCAATGGAGACTCAGTTGCTTTTGGTGAGTCTCAGGGGATTCCTTTTCTCCCTTCAGCAGTCTCCTTGTTAGTGAAACAGAGTGGAGGTGGTCTCTCAACTGGTAAACTACCAGACTGTTACCAGCCACTTAATCAATCTCTCCCTAGGTTCCTCTCTGACCAAGCACCACACGTAATTGCACTCACCGGTGATTTGGTAGGTTCCTGAAGTCATTCTAGTCCTGTCTTGTTGTGGTCCCAGGTGGTCTCCTTTGGTATTCCTAATTGACCTGGGAGAGGAAAGGAGAGAAACACAGCTGCTTTTGCTCCCACCTCCAGAAGTCTCCTCCAGAACATTCTTAAGTGAGAAAAGATTGATTACACATGTCCTGAAACAAGGAAAGGGAGACATTGGCAGCCATCTTAGAAACTTTTTCCCCAAAAACTTTCTCTGAGTGAGTTCATTATCCCTAAGTCCATTACCCTGGATGTGAGAACCATGACAGTCCCTAAATATTCTTATATTGCTTTTGAAATAGTTTATTTTTATGAGAGGGAAATAAAGAATAAGAAAGAAAACAGAGCACCACTCAGCTCTGGCACATAGTAGTGCTGGGGATTGAATGTTGGACTTTTGGGGCCTCAATATGCAAATCCTGTGCTCAAATATTGAACTATCTCCTGCTTAAGTTCCTGTGGATGGGTTCCTCTCTCCCATGAAGAGAAGACTATAAGCTTCTTAGAGTCAGGATCCATGCATTCTGCATCTTTCTATTTTCCATTTAGACAAACATGGACTTAACAAGTGAGTACCAGTTAGATAATATCAACTTAAAATTTAACAAGAGAGACAGTGAAAATGTTTTAAACAACAACAGGACTTGACCCTCTCACTTGGCAAGAAATATGAGGGTTGGCACTTCCAGAATTGGCTCAGCTACTCAGCCGTGTCAACAAGGCCCCATGCTCATCTGCCAACTGCAGTGAGCTGGCCTTCATCCCCGATTGTCCTCATGTGGTCCCAATTTCACTTCCGGCCATTACTGCTTCCAAAGATAAGAAGTAAAGGGGGAGATAGCATCATGGTTCTACAAAAGGCTTCCATGCCTGAGACTTCACAGTCCCAAGTTTAGTCCCTAGCACTGTTATAAGACAGAGCTGAGCAGTGCTTTGGTAAAATTTAAAAAGAAAGAAGAGAAAACAGAGTAGGGAGGAAGAGTATGTTCCTTGAGAGATTCTCCATTGCTGCCATCTCCATCACCTCAGCAGGTTTTTGATTGAGGCTCCTTGTCCAGAACTGAACGATATAGCCATTCCCAACCTAGCCACTGCCAAAGGGGAACTGGTCACTATGATTAGCTTAGGCTCATGGTTCTCAGCAGGGGTGGAGATGTGGGAGATGTCACTTCCATTGAGGATTTGGGGAATTTGTGAGGTTGTCACAAGGCTACTGGTACCTGCGGGTCAGGTCCAAGGTCACCTAACTTTTGCCAGTAGTGCACCTGATGGTTCCATAAAAGCTCTAACTTTGCCTTTCAAACCCCAATACCGTCCCTGATGGAAACTGCTAATTGGGACCAGTGGTTCTGCACCATGGGTGGTTCTGTGCCTCCTTCACTGGTGGAAATTGTCAATGTTTAGAGACATTCTGGCTGTCACAGTGGGGCATCTAGCAGACAGAAGCCAGGGTTACTGCTAAACTTCCTATAACACCTAGGTCCTTCTCATAGCCAAGACTAACCTGGCTCAACATATCAGTTGTGCTCAGGCTGAGGAACCCTGATTTATTCCAATCTTGAGTCATCCCTGGGATTGGTTCAGATACTCTAAGGCTGCCCAGATCTATTTTCTGTTCATCTATAGGAAATGGCGTTGATTCCTAAGTAGTTGGCCAATACCAGTTACAGAGCCCCCAAGAGTTAGTCTGTGGGTAGATAACGAACTCAGCTCACATCTAGGATGGCCAGTCTTTGCCTCTGTAAGCTCCAGCTTATCTGAGGTTCAAGTCAGAGAGGAGGTCTTCAACTACTTGGATAGCAGGGCTACAGCTATTTGAGTTTATTTTATTTGTATATTGATGGTGCCAGGGATTGAACCCAGACAGTCTGTTATGATGCAGATGGTGGAGGGCAGGGAAGTGATGGTAGACAGCATTCCTTGTATGTCTGAGTTCCTGCCATTAAAATGGTGGTGTGGTACTCTGGTCTTGCTCTCTCTCACAATAATTTTATAATTTTTTTTAAATTGTCTTTATTAGTGTTTTAACACAATTTTTATAATTATTCTGAGCTCTTCGCCTGGATAGCCACCATAGTTCCCACAGAATCCAAGAGATGAAGAGATGATTTGTTTTCTGTTTTTTTGGTTTTTCTCTCTTCTTATTCTTTTTTTTTTTTTTCCTTTGCCACTACGATTATCTCTTGGGGTTTGGTACCTGCACTATGAATCCACCACTCCCAATGGCCTTTTATTTTTCTATTCTTTCTATCTCATTTAATAGGACAGATAAAAATTGAGAGAGGGGAAACAGTGAGGAAGGAAAAGAGACACCTGCAGCCCTCCTTCATTGCTTGTGAAGTGTTCCTTTGAGGGTGGAGGGAGGGCAGGGACCTGAGCCCAGGTCCTCTCACATTGTATAATAAGAGGGTAGTTGTGGAAGTCAAAGAACTGAGCTGGGCCCAGAATATGTTCCTTATAGATGACTTCATCTAAGCCTGAAATGGCTTCTGGGAAGGCAGGTATGGGGTTGGGTCTCTGGGAAGAATAACAGGAAGAGTCCAGGAGGAAGGAGAAGGTGTAGGAAAGGAGCTTGGGTTGCACTTCTGTGCCCCTTTGGGAGCAAGCTAGAGGATATTTCTATACAATCTGGAGTCAAGACTAACAAACTACATCCCCCTGGCTGAAGCTGCTTCCCTTCCATTATTGTCAATAAAGTTTTATTGAAACGCAGTCTTACCCGTTCATTTAGGCATTGCTGATGGCTGTTTCTGTGCTACAGACAGGGTTGCAGCTGAGAATGTACTTCCTGCAGAGTTTAAGATATTCATGGGGCTTAGCATTTTGGAAGCACATAAAGAACATTTGTTATGTCTACAAAATTGTGATAAAAATAATTTCCAGTGTCTAGTCTAGAGGACTTCATTCACATAGTAGAGAAGCTAGGATCATGAAGCCTTGAGTCAGACTGTGATATGAATAAGGCTACCAAAAATGCAGTCCACAGCCTGTTAAACTGTAAACCTCAGCTCCATCCAAGAAGGGTCTTATCTAGGTTTCTGGCTGTTCAGAAGAAGGAAGAACAGTGTCTGAAATGTCAGCGCCTTGCTGGGGCCTGTAATTCCCGCGGAAAGGCCACAGTATGAGATTTGGGGACATCTGAGCAGGCAGAAGAAGTGAGTCTAAATTTAGACTTTCCAAAGCCACTTTGTAAACCAATGCCCCAGGAATCACAGAATGGGACAGTTGGCACATGCCATCTCATCTCTGATTTGCTGTCACATGTTAAAAGGTTGGATGAGGAGAGAATAATTAATTGGCTGCAGAGAAGTTGTTGCTAGAGGATCAGTGAGAAATCAATGGGGAAAAAAGGAAGCTTTATTGCTAGGCGTCCTGAGGGGGAGATATTTCTATGACTGCATTTTATGACTATGCTCACATTGGAATTGTGGGAACCTGGGCTATCCTGGCAAGAAGGACATGCATTTTTTTTTCCACTGAGTGTCATTTGAGCATAGTTGAACCCATGACCTTTCCTTCTCACAAGGTGAATTCCAGCTCTGTGGTTTGAAATCACACCTGTGATTCAGTTGCTCTGAGGCACCTCCTCCACATGGAGAATGACTATGTTATTTTTGCTCTAAGCAGCTGTGTTGTGCCAAGATCAACTATATTCTCTCCTCCACCCAAGTGGGCACAGTCAGAAGCTAGGCCTGCCCCTCCCCAGGACCAGTGGGCCCCCACCTCTTGGCAAACCATGCAAGAAACTGACCACTAATGCGAGGCTTCTTAGGTAATAGTTGTTTCATAATCAGTCCACCTGCAGGGAAAAGCAAAGCTTTTTTACAAATAGAAAGCAGAGAGGAATTATTAAATGAAACTTAGAAAATGGAGAGGACTAAGAATGGATGAGTAACAGTAGACTCAGAGGGAACAGAGAAATGTGTCTACATCTAAAGAGAAGCAGCATTTAAGCAGAAGATGACAGCAAAAGGATGGAAGTTCTGAAATATTGGTTTGTCTGAGTGGCTGAAGAGTCTTGCTGAACAAGATGCGTTCGAGCAGTAAGCCGGAGGATCAGCCATCTGAAAAATGTAGGCATCACAGTTTTATAGACATGACAAACATTCCTCAGGTTCTTCCAACCTACCATTATGTTCTAAGCACAATTTTTGTGCCCTGGACTTGAGAAGCTGGAAGTCTAGTTGGGTGATGAACCTATGGAAAAGGCAAGTAACAGCCTAGACTGGTATATGGCCAGTGTTGAACACAATATAGACATGAATCAGTGAGCCCCATGGATGCTATAGGTGTTTAGAAAAGAGATGGTGCTGAGAGCACTTCATAAATGGACACATCTTAGGGCAAGGGAGATTTCACGTGGATTCTAAATGTAGAAGTTTAACAAGGGGAAAGGAAGCAAGAAGACATTTTAGGAATGGGGAAAGCAAAACCAAGAGTGAGGACAGAAGAGAGGATATTTAGAGATCCATGAGGGAGTGGTTGGAATTGAGCCTTTCCAAGGAATCATGGTGCCTGGTCACCGAAGCTGATAGTATGCTGAGAAATCCACCAAGACACACACACACACACACACACACACACACACACACACACACACACACACACCCATGTGAGAGGGAAAAACAAGAGCTGTAAGAATAAATAAAGCTTCTCTTAATCACTCACAGATTATCTGCAATGCAGTTGATCTAGATCAAATCCTGCTTTCTGCTGGCTGGTGATGTCATAGCTTCCCTGCTGAGGTGCTCATTTCTGTCTCTATTTACAACCCAGAGGGAGCTGGAAAGAAGACTTAAGTTCTTTCCTCAGAAAGCAAAAATATATATATATATTTGCCTGTGCTTTCTGTCCCCCTGGGAACCAGGCTAGCCATCTGGGTAGATAAGAAAGAAGCTGCAGTTTTGTTCCCTGACTTGGGCAGAGAAATCAGAGGGGGCTTAGTGGGGTACCTGAGTGCTCTTTTAACCTCCAACTGAAGCATCCAGGTGGAGTTGACAAGCTCATTGCCCTGGACAGTGGCTGAGTGGGTGGTCTTATTGCTGTTTTCAACTGGGTCAGCATCCTCAAACAAAGAAAAAGTTACTTGCTTGTTCATGTATCAGATGTTTCTTTGGTCCCATGTGTGTTAAGAGTACTGAACTGATGCTCTCTGAACTTCAGTGCCCTCAACTACAGAGTGAGAGGTTGTGCTTGAGTCACTGGCTCTCAGTGCTGTGGGCACTTGAGTGCTATGGGCACTGGGTGTAGGTGTCAGTTTTTTACTAGTAGGAGTATTTAGCTGCATGATTAGTAAATCTGGTCCATAAAGGTCACTAGTGACTGTTCAGTTCAGTGAACCAAGGAAGGCAGGATCACTGCCAGTTAGAGACCATGGAACTTGTTTCTTACAGTTGCTTTCCAATCAGAAATTCTGCAACTCTCTGGTTATTATGCTGCATAATTACCTGCAGTAGAGTTAGTGAAGACTTGATGAAACATTAAATAGTAGGCACATCTCATTCATATGTAAGGGGACTTTGAACAATAGCAAAGGCAGCATGACTTCTGTTGAGCAATCACTACATTCTAGACTCTTGGCAAATTTATTACCTTAGAAATTTTTACAAAGGGTTTGATTATTATTTCAGGTCATCTGTGCCTTCTAGTTTGCTCCCTAAATCTTAGAGCATAAATTGATGATTGATTTGCATCATTTATTATTTGTAGCACTTTCAGAGCTCAGATATGAAAGGTTCCCTATAGCCACCCTGTACTATCATGAGAACTAAGCACCAAAATTAGTTAAATCCACTGATTTATGCTAGATACAGTGTGTCTTCTCTGTGGACTTGATAAACTTGTAAAACCTCACACTCCTTTGGAAGCTGCAACATTTACTTTAGAGGTCTAAATTTAATGGCTGGTTTTTCGGTTTCATTCCCCTTTTGGGTCTTATGCCTGCAGTTTGAGGCAGAAACCATAGGGGGCAGTCAGACTAGTATTGGACCCTTGAAAACCTAGATCATATTGATGTCTTAATGTCATGCTAAAAAGACTAAGTCCTGACTTGCTGGGCAGAATCCCTCTTCTAGGGTGGCAAGAGAAATCCTTTATACTTTTTATGTGTGCCTATACACCTAAGTAGAAAGCAAGACATACAAATGTAATGAAATCTTAGTACCTGGCAAATCCTACTTAAAATATTCTAAGACAGGGCCTGTTGGTGGTGCATCCAGTTGAGCACACATGTTATCACGCACAAGAATGTAGGTTGGAACCTTCCCTCATAACCTGCAGAGGGAAGCTTCAGGAGTAGTGTCTCTCTCCCTCTCTATTCCTGCTCCCTCTCAATTTGTCTCTGTCATATTATATAAAATAATAAATAAACATTTTTAAATGCTCAAAGACATTTTAGAAGGAGACAAAAAGGGAGCCCAGAATAAAAACAAAATTACTGATATTTTATTTTACGTCTGCAACTGCAATTTTTTAAAGATTTTATTTATTTATTAATGAGAAACATAGGAGGAGAGAGAAAGAGCCAGATATGACTCTAGTACATGTGTTGCTGGGGATTGAACTCAGGACCTCATGCTTGAGAGTCCCATGCTTTATCCACGGCGCTACCTCCCAGACCACTGCAACTGCAATTTTTATATTCATTTTGTTTATTTATCTATTTATTATTACTAGAGCTATTGCTGGGGCTTCATGCCTGCACTTATGAATCCACTGCTCCCGTCTGCCATTTTTCTTTTTTTCTTTTTTACTCGATAGAACAGAGAGAAAAGGGGAGGACAGATAGAGAAGGAGAGAAAGAGTGATACCTACAGCCCTGCTTCACTGCTTGTGAATGTCCCCCCCCCCTCCGCCCCTGCAGATAGGGACCAGGGACTTGAACCCAGATCCTTGCTCATAGTAACTTGTAACTTTTTGCTGTTATTTAGCCAGTGCTGATATGTGTGTTTGGAGAGCAAGGTGAATGAGTTCCACAAAGGTCAGAGCTAGTTGTTCCCATTCACGTGTATGCGCGTGTATGAAACTTCAGGGTCTGGGCATCAACACACAAGGCCCACCTTGCAATGGGCATATCAAATCAGTCCATCTTCTCCCTCTTGCAGGGGCGAGCTGTACACAGAGGAGGGGTGGTCGGGCAGTGCCAAGCTGGAATCCCCTGAGCAAGCACTGTTTCAGCTGGCTGGACAGATCAAATAACACTCGGGCTGGTTAACAAAAGACACGCAAGGGGGAAGGTGTTGGGAGCTGGAGGGTGGAAATTTACCCAACGTTATTTCTTTGACAGGGAAGGAGACTCAGTCTGCAAGATGCCAAGTTCTAGCAGTGTCTCTGAACTGGGCAGAGCACTGCCTTGTTCGATGTGGCATGGATGAGGGGGTGGCAGAGGATGCTCTGCACATCTGAAGCCTCGGGAGGATTCTGCCCAGGCAGCTGAGCTCCTCTTGGATCGGGGACTTCAGGTGCCACTGGTTGCAGAACTCAGGGAAGGTGCTTGGGCCGCTCCAGCTTTCTTCACCAGTGCATGTCAGACTGGTTTGCATCTCAGAGCCTCCGGGGAGCTAGTAGAAAAGAGAGCTGGCAGCAATAGGAAGATACCCTTGGAAACCTTCAGAATTTATTGGATCCCTTCATTCTGCTCGGGAACACAGAGCCACCAACGAGCTGTGAGGCCTGTGTTACAGCTGAGCTTCGGGCCATCAGAAGTCAGCTCAGCACAGCTTCACATTGCAGCCAAAGGAGAGCGTTTGAAGAGCAGAAGAACAGGGGAGAGTTTCAGCTTCTTTACTCTCTTGTCTGTTATCTAGGAAACTTGATGTTCACATGGCAGAGACTGACTTTTCCTTGGGAGGTAATCTATTGGGAAGCAGCATGGGCCCTTCTGAGTGTCAGGGAGGGCTCAGGATACGTAGGAGCTGGTAGCCCGGCCTTCTGGAGCAGGTCCAAGAAACAGCCTGAGCCCCCAGCTTCTGCAGCCCCACCTGGCATGGACAAAGGCTGCCGTGTCCCCAGAGAGTTGGTGACAGAGACGCCGGCAGCAGTGACAGCATCCTTCCCACTTGAGGTGCGACAGAATGAGGAGTGCTTGGGACGCCACCAGCAGGGACTCGGCCTCTCCCAACTGCCCCTCGGTCACCCGGGCAGCCCCTGAGCACTGAGCCCACGATGGCCGAGAAGGGCAACTGCATTGCCAGTGTCTATGGGTATGACCTGGGGGGCCGCTTCGTCGACTTCCGACCCCTGGGCTTTGGGGTCAACGGGCTGGTGCTGTCCGCCGTGGACAGCAGGGCCTGCCGCAAGGTGGCAGTGAAGAAGCTGGCCCTGGGCGATGCCCGCAGCATGAAGCACGCGCTCCGGGAGATCAAGATCATCCGGCGCCTGGACCATGACAACATCGTCAAGGTGTACGAGGTGCTGGGCCCCCAGGGCGCCGACCTGCAGGGCGAGCTGTTCAAGTTCAGCGTGGCCTACATCATCCAGGAGCATATGGAGACCGACCTGGCGCGCCTGCTGGAGCAGGGCACACTGACCGAGGAGCACGCCAAGCTGTTCATGTACCAGCTGCTCCGCGGGCTCAAGTACATCCACTCGGCCAACGTGCTGCACCGTGACCTGAAGCCATCCAACATCTTCATCAGCACCGAGGACCTGGTGCTCAAGATCGGCGACTTCGGCTTGGCCAGGATCGTGGACCAGCACTATTCTCACAAGGTAGGGCTGGAGGGACAGAATCTCTCTGGGCTCCCCAGGGAATTATTTTTTTTATTAATATCTACTTTTTTCATTTATGTTTTTTTATTTTGTTTATTTAGTTTGATAGAATAGAGAAATTGAAAGGAGGAGAGGGAGAGAGAAACAGACACCCGCAGCACTGCTTCACTGCTGGGGAAGCTTTTCCCTTGAAGATGGGGACTGGGGGACTTGAATCTGGGTTCTTGCTCATGCTAATATGTGCGCTCAACCAAGTGCACCACTGCCCTGCCTATTTTATTTATTTACTTATTTATTTTACCGCCATGGTTATCACTCAGGCTCAGTGCAAGGACTACGAATCTACCACAACCATTTCCCCCTTTTTTTCTTCTTTCTATTTTATTTGATAGGACAGAGAGAAACTGAAAGGGGAAGGGGAGACAGAGAGGGAGAGAGAAAAGAAACACCTGCGGACCTACTTCACCACTTGTGAAGCTTCTCCCTTGCAGGTGGGAAACAAAGGCTCAAACCCAGGTCCTTGAGCATAGTACCATGTGTACTCAAGCTTGTACACCACTGCCCAGCCTCCCTCCCTGGGACATTCTGAACCCCAGTGGAATCAAGGGCCCTGGCATCAGTATCTGGGGGAAGAACAGAAGGTCCTAGAAGCCTTGCTGGCTTGGGAAGCTGGTGATTGAGAGAAGGGCGAATACCGGTGGCCTTATTCATGTGTTGAACTTAAGAAGTAAAGCAAAGAAAAACACAAGGTGACACTGAGGCCAGCTGTGATCCACTGCAGCAGAGCTAAGGTCCCCAAAGGGTGGGGTTTTGGGGGGGGGGAGGAAGGAGTTGGTGCCTGAAAGGAGAGCCCCCTGGTCTGCTGAGAATTGCTCTCTCCTCTTCTGAGTGTTTGCAGGGCACATAGGGGGCTCTAGTCTAGCTGGGAGCCAGGGAGGACCCTCAGGCTCACTGACCCCAGACCATCGGTGGCTGTTGTTAGCCTATGCCTGTGTCCGTTCTACAGCAGGGGCTTCCATCTTCCTGCCGCACAGGAACTTCCGGGCTCTCACTCTTCGCGGGTTCTCTCCAGTGAAGTCAGATGTGGGAGGCTGATACTCCTTGGAGACAGGCATGAGCCTGTGGGTGTCTACATCTCCTGCCTGGGCAGTAGCCACCCACTCCACCACTCCCTCCCTCCTTCACTCGCTGCTTCTAGTTCCCCCTCCCCATGTGATGACAAAAGACTTTATACTTGGTGCTTTTAGTTACCCAATGTGCTTTTCAGTCAGTTTATGTTTAATCCTCATAATGCTGTCAGCACTTAAGACTAATGAGCCATTCTAAGACGTGAGAAAGGGCTTTCTCAGGCTTACACAGCTGAAGGTAGCAGACCCGGCACCCTAGCATTAAGACTTGGGCCTTCTCATCTGGCTGGGTGGTCCTTCCATGACCCATCTCCTCCAGGACGGAGATGTGCCTTGCTCAGGCAAGGAGACTGTGCCTTACAGGCGCCCAGTTGGAATTAACCCTTTCTTGCCCTCCCTTCTTCCCTGTCCTGCACTTCCTGTTGTTCCCAGTCTTCTGCTCTGTCTTCAGGGTCTTCATAGGTGGGTCTTCTGTACTGTCCTAGACTGAAAGCTCACTGATTCCTGAGGACCAGCTCCTGTTCGCTTTGGACCCTCTCCCTCACTCCAAGGAGTCAGATCTCTGTGCCTGAGTCAGAGTCTTCGGTTACTTTAGTAAACTGTCTTGAATAGCAAAAAGGATACTTATTAGGCTGGGGGGCATCATAATAGTTTTGCTAAAAATTTTTATACCTGCAGCTCTAAGGTCACAGCTTTAATCCCCAGCACCATCATAAATCTGAGCTGTGTGATGCTCTGCCCAGCCCCATGTGTGTCCTTTCTGTACCTCTCCTCCATTGAAAAATAATAATTAAAAGAAAATAGAAAGGATATTCATTTACAAGTACATTACAGACTGGGAACCATCTAGGTTCACCAATTCTGTGTGGTCAGGAAGAGAACATGAAATTCTTCCAGAGAGTGCAAGTACACAGGTTCAAGCCCCTAGATTCACCTGCAGGGGAACAGCTTCATGAGTGGTGAAGTAGGGTTGCAGGTCTCTGTCTCTCTCCCTCTCGACCTCTCCCTCCCTTCTCAATTTCTTTCTGTCTCTATCCAATAATTAATAAGTAAACAAATAACTAAAGAAAGAAAAGAATTTCTTCCAGTGCATGAATTGGTCATATGTGGGCACCTGCTTACATGGCTAAAAGGAGCAGACCCAGCGCCTGAGCACTAGGGCTCGGACCTTCTCTCTCCTCACTGGGTGTTTCTTCCATTGTCAGTCTCCTCCAGGGATGCCTTGCAGGTGCCCAGTTGGAATTAACCCTTCCTCCAAGCCCATGAAAACTGCCCTGAACTTGGTCCTTTCTAAAAGTTTTCTTTGGGGGTTGGGGGATGGGGGCTGGGCAGTGGCGCACCTGGTTGATAACACATGTTACAGGGCACAAGGACCCAGGTTCAAGCCCCACTCCCCACCTGCAGGGGGAAAGCTTCGCAAGTGGAGAATCAGTGTCTCTCTGTCTCTCTCCCTATCTCCCCTTTCCTCTAGATTTCTGCCTGTCTTTATTAGTTTAATTAATTATTTAATTAAAGTTTGCTTTTTAAAAAGATATACTTATTTATTTAATGAGAGAGCAGAGCACCTCTCAACTCTGGCACATGTGTTACTGGGAGTCCAATCTGGGGTCTCAAGCTTGTCATCGTTTTATAGATACTGCGCTCACCTTAAGGAAGACTGTGCTCAGGGCTGAGAGACAGCTCACTGGGTAGGTGCAAGCCTTGCCATACACACAGCCTGGGTTCAAGGCCCAGCAGCAAGTGGGAATACTGGGGCACCATGGAGAGCTCTGGAGATGTGGTGTCTCTCCTTTTCTCTCTTTCTCTCTCTCTCTCTCTCTGAATGAAAAGTTCAACCTAGGAGTGGTAAAATCATGCACTCTGGGAAAAAAAGAAAAGGAAAGAAAGGCAGAGAGGAAGAAATAAAGAAGAAAGGAAGGGAAGGGTGGAGGGGAAGAGAAAGGGAAGGGATCCCTACTTCTCTGGGCTATAACTTCTGCTTCTGTGCATGTGAACAGGACCCACCTGCCACATGCAGCAGCCTGGTTCTATCTCCTTGTCAGGGCTCTCTCAGGTGGACAGTCTCCCTCACTGCCACATCCCCTTGCCTTGAGCAGGGCCTGGCACAGGGCGCAAATGCCCATCGTGTTGGTCAAGCAAAGGAGGTCCTGAAGGAATTGGTCTTTCTTCCTCTGTTGCACAGCTTCAAGTCCCAAGCTGGGAGCTTATGGGCATGCCCCCAACCCCTCAGGGTCTTGGCCTTTGTGAGATCCAGGGGGAAATCCCGGGTCTTCTCTAAGGAGCTCTCATAGTCATCTTGTTCATCCCCTTCACTTCACAGGTGATAGCGCTGAGGCCTCAGAGCCAGTGGCTGAGCCCAGGGCATAAGCCCCCTCTTTGAGCTGTAAGAGTGCCCTCCTCCATTGTCTTACCTGCCATGTAGAGGTCCTTAGTTCCACTCTGCTTGTTTCCTAGGAGTCTTCTTAGAGGCAGGTGAGAATGGGAGGTCAAGGTGCTTTCAGATGAACGCAGTGCTGGCTCATACACTCACAGATCTCACTGCACTGAAGGTGCCATGGGGAGGCTGGCCAAGTGCCCAGATGTCACCTTCCCTGCACTGACGTGTGGCCGAAGGGTGAGTCAGGGTCCTGATAGGAACCCTCTCTGCTTCCCCTTCTCTGTACACCCATCAACCAGTTTCCCATAGTGTGTGTCCTGGAGAGGCAGCAGACAGAGCCAAGCATGTCTTCCTTTGAATGTATCCTTTTAGGTTCTCCAAGGAGAAAGAATAAATGTTGTCACAGACTTCTCTGAGTCCTGTGTAAATTCTGTGAAATGTCAGGTGGCCTGGGAGGGAGTCCAGAGGCCAGAACTGCGTGCTGACAGCCTGATTAGCTGTGGGGTCACCTCCTTCCAGGACGGGCCCTACTCTCCTACCACCACCACCACCCCCACTGTGTCGCCATGTCTTTCTGGGGGCAGCCAACAGAGAACCCACAGAGTGGTCTGTCCAGGGAGCAGTAGGCAGAGAACAGGCAGGAGGGAAAGCAAGAGAAGAGCTCATCAGAGGGCTGTGGGTGACCGGAGGTGCTGGGCTGTGGTAGGTCATGAGTAAGTTCACGTCCTCAGCCAGGCTGGCCTGCCTTTCTGATCAGAGCACACGTGTCACAGCCACCAGAGCTTCTCAGTCTGCCTCCATGCCCTATGGAGATTTCTTAGCATTCCACTAGCCCGGTGGTTCTAAAAGTCTGGTCCAGGAGCAGTAACATCAGCGTGCTGGGAATGTGTGAGAGATGCAGATTTCCAGCTTCTAAACAGGACCCTGAATCTCAGGATCTAACTGGATCAGAAACTCAGCAAGGATCCAAGTGGGTGGTATTTTAACATACTTTGGGGGCAATTCAGATGCCCATTGTTAAAAAATAAACTTTTTTTTTTATTTAAGAAAGGAGACATTAACAAAACCATAGGATAGGAGGGGTACAACTCCACACAATTCCCACCACCCGATCTCCATATCCCAGCCCCTCCCCTGATAGCTTTCCCATTCTCTATCCCTCTGGGAGTATGGACCCAGGGTCGTTGTGGGTTGCAGAAGGTGGAAGGTCTGGCTTCTGTAATTGCTTCCCCACTGAACATGGGCGTTGACTGGTTGATCCATACTCCCAGTCTGCCTCTCTCTTTCCCTTATTTTTTGAAATAATTTATTTTAATGAGAGAGGGATGGTGCTGGGGATTGAACCTAGGACCTCTGAGCCTCAGGCATGAAAGTCTGTTGCAGAACTATTATCTTGTCTCCCTAGCCCACAAATAAACTTCAGAGCAACATAGTTCCCTTGGGTAGTGCGCTGCTTTGCCATGTGTGCGACCCAGATTCCAGCTCGGTGCCCACCACATTGAAGGAAGCGTTGGTGCTGTGGTCTCCGACTTTATTCTGCTTCTTTGTCTCTATCTAAAAATGTATTAAGAGGCCAGTAATGAGTACCTGGTTAAGCACACACTTTACCATGTGCAAGGACCCAGGTTCAAGCCCCTGCTTTCTAGCTACAGGAGGGGTGCTTTATGGTGAAGCAGGTCTGCAGTTGTCATTCTTTCTCCCTCCTTATTCATGTCCCCCACTGTCCTAATAAAATAAGAGAGAAAAAAGGCCACCAGAAGCAGTGAATTTGTAGTACAGGAATCGAGTGAGTCCCACCAATAACCCTGATGGCAATAAATAAATAAATAAATAAATAAATACTTTCAAGAATTGATTAGTTAATGAAACTTTAAGTGATTTATTTAAATGAACATTTAGAGCCAAAGGACTGTTTTGGTACTTATGTACTTGGTATTTTATTAAGAATGTGCTTGTGAGTGTATGCACACTGGCATAGATGCACAGACACACACTGGAACTTTTTTTACGGAAACTAGTTTTTGGTTTTTTTTTCATATTTACTTATTTTCTTTTGTTACCCTTGTTGTTTTTTATTGTTTTTATAATTATTGTTGTTGTTATTGATGTCGTCATTGTTAGATAGGACAGAGAGAAATGGAGAGAGATGGGGAAGACAGAGAGAGGGGGAGAGAAAGACAGACACCTGCAGACCTGCTTCACCACCTGTGAAGCGACTCCCCTGCGGGTGGGGAGCCGGGGGCTCGAACCGGGATCCTTATGCCAGTCCTTGCACTTTGCGCCACCTGCGCTTAATCTGCTGCGCTACCACCCGACTCCCGGAAACTAGTTTTATGGAAATTATTCTACACACAAATCTATGTGTGATGTGAGAACTGGGGAGCAATGCCTTTATTTTTACAGAAGAGAGACCTCAGAGATTAAATCGGTGGCCAATGGAGCTCTGGGTTTTGGGCTTTGGGCCTTGTGCTCTGACACTGAGCTATCTCCCCAGCCCACTCTTGACCCTCTAAGAGCCTCTAATCTGAAGTCTGGCTTGTGTGAGGCCAGAAAACTGAAGCTGTCACTGTGTCTGCCAGTGCTTGGGGCTGTGGCTTCAAGCTGCAGTGTAGACTAAGAAGCCCTCCCAAACACAGGTCTCTGTGAAGCAACTCCCCTCACTGAAGGAGATGGCTAGTGGTGGGGTTGCCAGGCACTGGCAGGGAATTACGATGACTGTCAGGGGCAGACTGACCCCCCATCACACAAACTCAGAACCCAAAACAAAAGGAGCCCTTTGCTCTGTTGAGGGTTGTGACAACAGTTAGCTGACATGAACTGTGATGCTAGAAAACATGTTTTCCTCCCAGGTGTCAACGACTTCACTGGATGTTATTTAAAAACAGAGGCCCCAGCGTCACAGTTGGTGAGATGGAATGTTTGAGTCAGGGCTCAGCAGATGACTGCAGCTCGTTAAGGCCTGTGCTTCCATGCACAGTCCCTGAGGAGGCTGAGAGGGACACGGTGCTGCGCACAGAGGCCTTTCACGGGACTGTATGTTGCTGAATCGCATCACAGCTAGCTTAATGTTGTCCAGCTTCTCCTGTCTGTCACTGCCTTCCTCTGGTGGCTTCTTGTCTGGGCCAAGACTCCCCCACCCCCAGGCCTGTGCACAGGGGCACTTAATGCTCAGAGCTCCCTTAAAACAACAGACCCTCTTTTTTAAATTTTTATTTATTGACAAGAAATATTGACAAGACCATAGTATAATAGGGGTACAATTCCACACAGTTCCCATCACCAGAATTCCGTATTCCATTCCCTCCCTCGATAGCTTTCCTATTCTTTATCCCTCTGGGAGAATGGACCCAGGATCATTATGGAGTGCAGAAGGTGGAAGGTCTGGCTTCTGTAGTTGCTTCCCCTGAGCATTGACAGGCCGATCCATACTCCCAGCTTGTCTCTTTCCAAGACAACAGACCCTCTTGGCACTGAACTTGGGCGGAAGAATGCCATCACTGTGTTTGAAAGGGGATCCTTGCAGGTAACCAGGAGAGTGTGTTTGAGGTTCTGTGTGCTCAGGTTTGAGGTGGCTTTCATAATGCACCTGGCAGTCCCTGAATCCATGGAGTGAGGAAGGGGTGGCCCAGAATCCTGGAATAGAACTGGGGTTCAGGAATGAGTTGTGGAAAAACCCCCAGCCTTATCTCAAGGCCAGGGCTTCAGGAGAAAATGGGCTTGTAGAAGGACAACTTGCTGAGGGTTTGACTAGCAGTTCTTTCATGTGTTTTTAATTATCTTTGTGATTAGTGTTTTACCACTAGTTTGCAAAGTTGGGCAATGATGGGGTGAATGTGTGTAAGTCATCACACCCTCCACCAAAGTCCCATGATCCCCATCCCACCACGACCCCTGCCCCATAACCACCATTCTCACAGGTAGAAGAGGCAAGGTCACAATTTCTTTTTCCAAATTAATTTGTTTTAGTTCTCTAGATTCCAAGTATGAGTAATAATTGTCCTTCACCACTTATTTTGTTTACAGTGATCACCTCCACTTCAATCTGTTTTGCTCTTATCATTTTTAATTGTGGGGTAACATTTCATTAGTATATATCCCAGGGCTCATTTACCTAGTCATCTGTCCTTGGGCATTCAAGTGGATTCCATAGCGTGGTTACTGTAAATAAATGCAGCTATAATCATAGGAATGCATATGTCCCTTCAAATTAGTGTTTTCATGTCCTTCAGATGTATGTCTAGGAGTGGTATTGCAGGATCCTATTTCCTTTTTAAGGACTCTCCATACTATTTTCCATAGGGGCTGCACCAATTTGCATTTCCACCAGCAGTGTACCAGAGTTCCTGTAGAAGTTCTTAAGCCATTAAGCATGTTATTCCAAACCAGTGAAGCTGAAAGATTGATTTAAAAGGTTATGAAATATCCCCTTTTAAAAGGGAAAAATATGACTGAAGGGATTAGGACAGAGGCTGTACAAGAGAGTCAAGTGTCCCTGGACTCAGCAGACATGGAAAGCTCATTTTGATGGCTCTCCGGACCTCCCCTCCTCTTCCCACCATAGCCTCTGTCCCACAAGAAGGGTCTTCACTCTGGCCCTGGGCCTCCTGGGGTTGTCATCTACCTGTGCCCAGACCTCCCTTCCTGAGAAACAACCCCATTTCTAGGTGATATGATAGATCTGTAACAACTAGCATGGCCCAGGTGCTCAGAAAGGAAGGAAGCCCATCACAGTGCTCAGACAGGAGATGCCCAGCTTGCCAGTAATTGATGCTTTATTGTTGGGTCATAGGAAGGTCTTGGGTGTGTGTGTGGGGGGGGTGTCTCTGAAACTGAGGCCAAAGTGACAAGCAAGGAGGTTAAGGACCTGGAACTGTGGCTGGTCTGCAAGTCTTTGTTGAGCCTGACTACTGGCTTAGCTGCATCTGTACCAGCTTCTGTGGTATCTGTGGGGAAATGGCTGATTAGTGCACACACAGGCCAGCTCTTTGGGGAAGAGATATCTAGGGAAGATGCACGATACAGACTTCTGAGCCCCTTCCTACCCTGAGAGAGGGGTGCCCGATCCAGCATCCTGCCCTGTTCACTGCAGCTGCCCCAGACTCCAGCCTTTGCTTCTTAGCTGCTCCATGCTCTGCTTGCTCCCCATGCTGTGGTTTTGAAATTTACCCGGGCGTAGTGCCAGAGTGAACTCGAGGCTCACCTTCTGTGTCCCCCTGCCCCACTCCCCTCTGCCAGGGATCCCACGTACCCTGTTGCCTAATGCCTGAGACATCTGCTCTGTGTTGTGGCGGGTTTTGTCTCTGATTACAAGAGGAGGGTGAATCTGGCACCAGCTACTCCATCCTGAACACAGGTGTCCCCTGTGGCATGTAAGGAGTAAGGAGGCACTCACCCATCTGGGAAGCTTTTTTTTTTTTTTCTTTTTGCTACCAGGGTTATTCCTGGGACTCATGCCTGCATGACTCCACTGCTCCAGCTGCCAGTTTTGTCAGTCTCTCTAGATAGAAGGTGAGAGACAGACAAAGAGATGGAGAAGCGAGAAAGACAGAGGGAAGTAAGACACCTGAAGCCCTGCTTCACCACTTGTGAAGTTTCTTCCTCCTATGTGGAGACTAGACGTTTGAACCTGGGTTGTTGCACACAGCTAAGGGTGTGCTCTTCTGGGTGAACCACCACTCACCCCCCCCCCAGTTATCTTTTTTTATTTTTCTTTATGATAGAGACAGAAATAGAGAGTGAAGGAAAAAGAAAGAAAACACCTGCAGTGGGAGTTGGGTGGTAGCATAGCAGGTTAAGTGCAGCGGGTGGCAAAGCGCAAGGACCGGCCTCAGGATCCTGGTTCGAGCCCCCAGCTCCCCACCTGTAGGGGAGTCGCTTCGCAGGCGGTGAAGCAGGTCTGCGGGTGTCTATCTTTCTCTCCTCCTCTCTGTCTTCCCCTCCTCTCTCCATTTCTCTCTGTCCTATCCAATAACAACGACCTCAATAACAACAACAATAATAACAACAATAAAACAAGGGCAACAAAAGGGAGTAAGTAAATAAATTTTTAAAGATTTTAAACAAAAAAAAAAAAAGAAAAAGCAAACACCTACAGCAATACTCCCCTGCAGGTGGAGATAGTGGCCTTGGATGCGGGTGCTCGAGCATGTGTGCTCGATCAGATATATCACTGCCTGACCCCTCTTTTTAATGCTTGACAGTAAATGCCTTGACAGAGGTGTGGCTGCCTTGCTTAGCTTACCCTCCCCTGAAGCCTGCCTCATGCAGTGGGCGAGCCCGGGACTAAGCATGGAGGAGTGTGCTCCACCTGCCCTCGATACGTGTGGAGAACTGTGGGTGAGGGAGCTCCCTCTCAGATGCTATCTTCCACCTTGTTGGGGAGGTTTCCCACCTCCAGCCCTTGTTGCCGGCAGCCCACCTGTGCACCCCCACCCTGCAATTGTCTTGGGAACTTGGTGCTGTTTTTTCTCTGGGTAGAAATCCCTGTGTCTATACTGAAGAAGAAAGATTGGAAAATTGAATCCAGTCCTTTTCAGTTCCCTGCTGAAGTTCAGCCTTCTTTGTTCAGTTTCCTTTTTTGCTCAGCAGCTGCTATGGTGATGTGTTGAGAAGACAGTGGTAGCCATGGCAGATGTGTGTGGGACAAGGGGGGCTGAGCCATATTGCTATGATTATTCGAACTCACCCCACTGTCTTCTGTAGCATCACCACGCTCCTGTGGGCTGGGGGAATGCCATTTGCTGCCACCCCACTCACCTTGTACTGAAGCATCACTGATGTGAAACCAGGCCCTGGAGAGCGCCCCACACAATACTCAGTGACAGCTCTGGTTCTGCACTGTTCCCTCTGCTCCCACATAAACTCACACTTAGCTCTGCAGACCTGGTTCAGAAGCCCCACCTCTGCAAAACCAGCAGGGATGGTTAATCACACCACCCTGTGGTAGCTAGAGTAGGTGTGCATCCACATGCCAGCATGACCGCCTGTTTACCTGCCTCTCACCTCATAGAAATGGGGGCCTTAGAGAAGAGTATCTCATTCATCTCAATACTTCATGCACCTAGTACAGCATCTGACCCAAGTCTGTGTATCTCCTAAGTTTTCCGACTGGTAGAGAAGCCAAGCCCCTACCTTTCCACAGAAGTCCTCAAGAGACTCTCAGAATAAAGCTTTCAGACATCTCAAATAAAGATTCCCAAATGTCTGAAGTCACCCATCATGCTCCTCCAAGTCTCTTTAGCCTAGACTTCTTTTTAAAATTAATTTATTCCCTTCTGTTGTCCTTGTTGTTTTATTGTTGTACTTATTATTGTTGTTGTTGTTGATATTGTTATTATTGAATAGGACAGGGAGAAATGGAGAGAGGAGGGGAAGACAGAGGGGGGAGAGACCTGTGAAGCGACCTCCCTGCAGGTGGGGAGCCAGGGGCTCGAACCAGGATCCTTATGCCGGTCCTTGTGCTTTGCGTCAAGCCTAGACTTCTATTTTCACACAGTATTCAGGCAAGGTTAGTGATGACTAAACCGGTAGAGTGCACACATTATCATGCATGAGGAGCCAGGTTCAACTCCTGGGCTCCTGCAAGTGAGTGGGGGCGGGAGGAGCTTTACAAGTGGTGGTATCTCTCTGTGTGTGTGTGTGTGTGTGTGTGTGTGTGTGTGTGTGTGTGTGTGTGTCCTCTACCAAAAAGAGGAAAGAAAGAAAAAGGAAAAAATGGTATACAAGAATGGTGGAGTTATATAAGCACCAAGCCTCAGTGATAACCTTGGTGGCAAATAATAATAATAATAATAAGATTCTAAGTGCTTGACAAGTGTGTACCCACTTAATCCTCAGAGCACTTTAGGATAACAGGTGCTGATGCTATTCTCATTTTACAGATGGACACAGAGAGGAACTTGTTCCAGGTCAGGTAGCTGGTAAATGACAGAGTTGGTTTGCAAGGCCCAGTAGTGACTTCCACGCTGAGTCCATGCTGGCTGTTTAGGAATGGTGTGTCCAGAGCTGAATCTGTCCTGACTTCCCTCTCATTACCTCCTCCAACCTGTCCTGTGTCTTCCTGAACACACACTATGGGATTTAACCAGCAGGGTTAGTGGATGTGGAATCTTTGCTCTGGGAACGGCTGACAGTTTGTGCTGTGGGCGGTGCTTTGGGTGCACTGCTGGCTCATAGTGAGCTCGTGACCCATTCACTCCTCTTAGACTTGACTTAGTTCTTGACTTTGCATTTCTGTGGTTGATGTTTTAGCCCACATATAAGACTTTACCATTATCCCTGATAGATTGCCTCCTTTTAACTCAGGCATATATTCAAATATGATGAAACTTTTGGAGAATATTTGTATTTTTGTTATTTTCCCTTATAGCTTCATGAGTTCTAAGCCTTCTGGGATTTCACCCATGTCATTAATTATAATGTGTGGAAAGATATCACAGTACCAGGCACAGTCCTTCAGCTTTCTGTGGCTTTAGCTTCCGAATTATTAGTGAATTTCCATTCTTACATGGTTGTCTGAACTATGCTCCTACATGAACCATGTAACTGAATACCTTGCTGAGACTCAGGGGTACTGTTTATAGAATCCTCTCACTCTACCTCCATACAATTTAAAAATCCATCCCACAGGAAAAGAGTGGAGTTCAAACAGTATGACCAGCTATGACATGCTAATTCCTAGATACACACAACGCAGATGTTGGCAGCCACCACCACTTGACTCAGAGAAAACCTGATACACCAGAAACTAGACTTCACAGAGTTGTGTTGGAGGTTAAACCACGGTTAAGTAAACTATGGCTGATCCACTATGTAGAAAGTTACATGGCTATTTTCAGTGGTGTTTTTGAAGAGTTTATAATAACATAGACAATGTTTATGCAACCATGGCTAAGTTTTAAAAAGCAAGATATCACATCAGCTGAAAACGAGGAGGAAAGGACAGCAAATGAGAAATACATTAAGGAGGCTAGGCAGTGGCATAACTGGTAGAGTGCACATGCTACCATGCACAAAAATCCAAGTTCAGTACCTGGCCCCCACCTGCAGTGGGGAAGCTTCATTAGTGTTGAAGTAGTTTTACAGGCATCTCTCTCCCTCTCAATTCCTCCTTCCCTCTCAATTCTATCTCTTTCAAAAAGAAAAAAATAATGGCTGCCACAAGTGGTGGATTCATTGTGTTGGCACTAAGCCCCAGAGATAACCCTGGTGGCAATTAAAAATAAAATAGATTAGAAGTTAAAATGGTAGCAATAAGGAGTCGGGTGGTAGCACAGCGGGTTAAGCGCAGGTGCTGCAAAGCACAAGGACTGGTGTAAGGATCCCGGTTTGAGCCCCCGGCTCCCCACCTGTAGGGGGGTTGCTTCACAAGTGGTGAAGCAGGTCTGCAGGTGTCTATCTTTCTCTCCCCCTCTCTGTCTTCCCCATCTCTCTCCATTTCTCTCTGTCCTATCCAACAACAATGACATCAGTAACAACAACAATAGTAACTACAATAATAAAACAACAAGGGCAACAAAAGGGAATAAATAAATATTTTTTAAAAAATGGTAGCAGTAGTTGGATGACACTTGGCTCCTCCCCCATTATTTACATGTTTCTGTCATTCCCTCAGATGTGTACTGTGGACATGCATGATTCTCTGTCACAGCCACCTACTCAGACAGAAAGCTGGGAAATTGGCTGCAAAATAAGTAAGTTTACTCAGATTATGTTTATTGTACAGAGTAGGTAGACCTAACTTATCCAGTGCCCAAGAGAGTAGGGCCAAGTTCCCAGGTGTCTGACTCAGGATTAATTGAGTGTTTGACTCAACTACACTCAGCTCTCTGAGGTACCCACTGGGTCACGAGACTGAGTCTTCGTGGCAGAGTGACCCTACCTCACTGCTGCCGCTACGGACCTATCTGGGTGTGCCAGGCCCATGGAAAGTGGGAGGGCTTTCCTCATAGGTGGGGTGGGCAGATGCTAAGTGGTGCCAGTGCAGCTGGGGCAAGTCAGTTGCTCTGCCAGGAGCTTGCTCTGTCTCCCCATAAGGAAATATTTCACTTCATGGGAAGATTAGCTGAAATGACATGCGTAAAATGCTTCACACTGTCAGGAATCTGAGAAGTGCTCAGTGATCTCGGCTCTATCTCATTATAGTCGTTAATCATTATTAAAGCTGGAGGCAGGGAAGTTCTGCATTCTCAGATACATGAAATTATACCTGAGACAGTTATATTTTCATTTTATTGGGGAGGGTGTTAATGAATCACAGCATATTTGTCAATTACATGTGTAAGGTTTCCCAGTTCTGTGTAACAAGTCCTGCTACATACTTTCATCCCCCCGTCAAGGACCCCGCACCCCCGTACCCCCAGGCCTGTATTCCACGTCCTCCCCAGTGTCCCTCGCTTTGGTGCAACACACCACCTCAGTCCCAGTTCCATCCTGTGTCCCCCCTTTCTAACTCTGTCTCTCAAGTTCCACCTACATGTGGTTTCATCCTGCATTCCATTCTCTCTTCCTGACTTATCCCACCCAACACTTCTCCCTCTGCTTTCAGCAAAGGTGAGGCAAAGATTGAGGTTTTAGAGTTTCTGCTCTGATATCTAGGTCTTTGATAATTGGCCTTGGTTCACCAATATTGGTCATATCACTCTGCCTTTCTGCCCTTTTCCTATATGTTTGCTCTTTGTTGTTGTTGTTGTTGTTGTGTGGGTTCCCGTTTCTATTCCACCACAGGTTACCTCACTTGGAGTTAGAGTTCCTTTAGTTCTCCTGTGGACTCCTTTCAGTAATTCTTGCAAGACAGGGTCGATGGCAATGAATTCCTTCAGTTTCTGTGTGTTTACGAAGCTTTTGATTTCTCCTTCATACTTCAAGGATAGCTTGGCAGGATAGAGCTGATAATTTTTGTCTGATAATTTTTATTTCTTAATGCTGTGAAAATGTCACTCCATTCCCTTCTTGCTTCTCAGGCTTGTGTTGAGAAATCTGGTAAGAGCCTGATGGTTCTGTCTCTCTATGTCAGCTTCTTCCTTTCTCTTGAAGCCTGCAATATTTCTTCTTTGTCCTTACTTTTGGAAAGTGTTACTATTATGTGTCTTGGTGTTGGCTACTTGGGATCCAATAGTTTCGGTTGCTGTTCAGCTTCCTCTGCATCTATATTTTGACCAGATGTGGAAAGTTCTCTGCAATAATTACTTTGAATATGCTCTCTGCTCTTCTCTCCTCTTCTCCTCAGACACCCTAATGACTTTCAGGTTTTTCTTCTAATGGAGTCTGCTGTTTCATAGAGAATTGCTTGATCTTTTCATAAACTTTTCTTCTTCAGCAGCTTGTTCTTCAAGTTGGTGGTTTTATCTTCTAGCTGTGCTATTCTATCCTCAAACTGATTTATTCTGGATACAAGGCTTCTTAGAAAGGCCTTAGTATTGTCCAGGTTTTCCTTTAATTCCACTATTTTCTTTTGGAGTTCTCTTTGTGAATTTTTTTTTATGAATTTTTTAGCTCTTAGATAAAGAGTTCTGGATTTCTTAGTTTGTGTTTGTATGTTGTGGTTGGAGTCTTGAATTGTCTTTATAATTAGCTTTCTGAATTCAAACTTAGACATGTCTTTCAAGTGATGCTGGACTTTTGAGTTCTTGGCCATGTTTCAGTTGGGTGTGGTTTCTGCTGTTTAACTGGCAGGTGGTACCGTGGCTATATTTTTATGCGTGATGATGTGGCAGGGTGGGGGTTCAGGGAGAGTCTTTCTGTTACTCATGTCAGTGTGTGGTGGGCATTTCAGTATGGCTCCATCTGTTTCCCAAGGCTGCAGTTCCACCTCCCAACCTGAGACAGGTGGTGTGGATGCTGTTGGCCATGGCTCGGGGCCCAGCTGTACTTCCCTTTCCCAGACTGCACTCTGGCTTCTGGCTGCCATATTCCATGGTCTCTGCTGTCCCAACACTGCTGCAGGCGACTCTATGCTGAATATGTGCTTCTAAAAATGCCTCCACCTGCTTTTCCTCAGCTGCTGTTATAGCTCTGGCTTCAAGCTGCCTCTGTCCCACATTGCTCTTCCCCATCCCATTCTACACACCCACTTGCATGTACCTGCCCCTCAGTGAGTTGCCTCAAACTTTGTAGATTGTGTTATGAGTTTCTGGGTATTTTTTTTTCATTGTTTTATCTGGTTTTCTTCCTGGCACAGTCTTTAAGTCTTTGTAACTCTGTAATCAGAAAGGACGTGACTTTTTTTTCCCCCTCCAGATTTATTGCTGGGGCTTGGTGCCTGCACCACAAATCCACTGCTCCTGGAGGCTATTTTTTCCCTGTTTATTGCCCTGTTTTGTTTTGTTTTTAATCATTGTTGTGTTTATTATTGTTATTGATGTTATTTTTGTTGGATAGGATAGAGAGAAATGGAAAGAGAAGGGGAAGACAGAGGGGAGAGAAAGACAGACACCTGCAGACCTGCTTCACCACCTGTGAAGCGACTATCCTGCAGGTGGGGAGCTGGGGTCTTGAACCAGGATCCTTATGTGCTTGTTCTTGTGCTTTGTGCCACGTGCGCTTAACCCGCTGTGCTACTGCCCAACTCCCTAAATTTTCGTTTTCTATTAGACAAAGAGAAAGAGGTGGGGGGAGAGAGGCAGACCTTGCTCCACTACTGTATGCAAATCCAAGGACACCAGGACCTCAGTAGCCTCATCTCTGTCCTTAAATTTGCCCTGCAGTTCTCAGCAACTGGGGAGTTCTGCCCCACTGTGACACCTCTGGATCCTCAGGTTGGTTCTCCTTGGGGGTGGGGGAAAGCAAGTCAGGTTAATTATCATCCTCACTTGCTATAGGAGGCCTAAAGAACCCCTGGGAATGAGGGCTCATGGCCCTCTGCTAATGGGAGGCTGAGCCAGGCACTGAGGTCAGCTAATGCCTCTGGGTTGGGCTCTAGCAATGGGCTCCTGTTAGCATCTATGATGAGAAGAAGGAAGAGTCATAGAATGGAGGTCCTTGCTTCTGCTTTCCCTTTGAGGGTACAAGGAGATGGGACCAGTCTGCAGCCTGCTATGGACCCCGCAGTGAATGGATATGGAGTGAGGACAGTAAGTTACCCTCCTATGCCCTAAGCCTTTCCTTTTCTCCCCATAGTTCAGACTTTCCAGGGCCCCTCCCCCTGTCCTCCAGATTTCTGCCCTGCTTTTTTCCTTCCATCTCTCCTCATTAGAAACCTATTGACTTGGGAAATTCTTCTTAGGAGCACAGGCTCCCAGTGAGGAACCTAGCGCTCACTGCCCAAACACACAGCCACCTGGGAAAAAGTTACCAGCTAGGATATTCCTTTTGGCAGTAGGACAGTGATTTACATTTGCCTTGATCCTGTATTTAAGACAACTTTATTAAAATATAATAAACATATGCCCACCCATTTAAAGTGTCTAAGTTTAAAGGCATGTGCACAGAATTATGTAACTGACATCAGAATCTGGTTTAGAATATCTTCATTACCTGCAAAATAAATCCTGCCCCCCTCATTACCTCCCCAAAGTCTTTATCCTCCCCAATCCTAAGCAGCCACTGGTCTGATCTCTTTATCTCTAGATTTGTCCATTCTGGGCATTTCTAAATAAAATTGTACGTTATGTGGCTCATGCAATGTGTCACTGATTTCTTTTGCTCCGTATAATGTTTTCAGAGTACATTCTTATGGTATCCATACTCCATTTCTTTTACTGAATACCATTCCATGGTAAGGACAGACTGTGTGTTGTTTATTTAATCCTCAGCAGATGGGCATTTGGGTCATTGTCCCCAGTTTTTTGGCTAGCATGGATAATGCTGCCTTGACCAGTCACATATCAGTTTTGTGTGTGTGTGTACGCACATAGCTTCTCATTTCCCTTTGAGTTTGTACAAGGAAATGAATTCCTTTGTGATTCTGTATGAAGAACTGCCAGAATGTTTTTAAAAGTGACTTGCACTATTTTACATTCTTGCTAGAAACCTATGAGAGTTCAGTTTTCTGAATCCTCACCACCACTTGTCACTCTCTATTTATGACTTTAATTCTAAGAACCCCAGTGGGTGTGAAATGGTATGGTGAATAGGGTACTTGCCAGCTCACTCTAAGCATTATTGCTGTAGCAAAGCCAGACAAGATATTATAAGAAAATAACAGATTGATATTTTCCACTAAAATAGATGGCAAATTTCTGGACAAAACTTTAGCAAATGGAATTCAGCAGTATATAAAAAGAACAATGGAGTGGGTCGGTTGGTGGCACAGTGGGTTAAGTACATGTGGCGCAAAGCGCAGGGACCAGTGTAATAATCCCGGTTTGAGCCCCCAGCTCCCCACCTGTAGGGGAGTCGCTTCACGGGCAGCGAAGCAGGTCTGCAGGTGTCTATCTTTCTCTCCTCCTCTCTGTCTTCCCCTCCTCTCTCCATTTTTCTCTGTCCTATCCAACAACGAACAACATCAACAATGGCAATAATAATAACAAGGCTACAACAACAAGGGCAACAAAAGGGGGAACAATGGCCTCCAGGAGCAGTGGTTTCATGGTGCAGGCACCGAGCCCAGCAATAACCCTGGAGGGGAAGAAAAAAAAAAGAACAATGGATATTGACCAAGTGTGTTTTATTTCAGGATGCAAGTTTGGTTTATATTGGGAAATCAGTGTCGTGACAGTTTTGGGAAATGATTTGGCACTCACTTTAAAAATTAAGCTTACATCTACCATATGATTAAGACATTCCATTTTTATCTGCTTACTCAGAAAAAAAAAATGAAAGCATATGTCTACACAAAGACTTGTGTACAAATACTCTTAGCAGCTTTTTTTTTCTTAGGAAATGCTAGGAACCACCCCAATATCCATCAGAGTTTGAATGAACAAACTGTTATAACTATAGAGTGGAAACATTACTCAGCAATGACAGAAATGAACCATCCACAGCAGTCTGGGCAGATCTCAGAATGATTATGCTGCATGAAAGGAGCCAGACCCAAATGAGTTGAATGAATGAATGAATGAATGAAGTAGATACAATAAGGTCCCACTTAGCTAGAATCATTAGCTAAATCGTACATGAATCTATAGTGGCAACAAACAGTTAAGTGGTTGCCTAGGTACACGGAGAGATCACAAAGAGGCATGGGTGGGGGGAGATCTGGGCGCACAGACAAGCACACACAATACCATGTGGAAGGACCTGGGTTCAAGCCTCTGTTCCCTACCTGCAGAGAGAATGCTTCATGTGAGGTGAAGAAGGTCTGCAGGTGTCTGTCTTTCTCTCTCCCTCTCTATCTCCTTCACGCCCTCTGAATTTCTCTTTGTCCTATCAAATAAGGTAGGGAAAAAAAAGAAAGAAAGAAAGAGAGGAAGAAAGGAAGGAAAGAAGGAAGAAAGAAAGAAAGAACAAGAGAGAGAAAGAAAGAAAGAGGATAAAATGGTCTCCAGGAGCAGTGGAGTCATAGAGCTGGCAACAAGCCCCAACAATAGCCCTGGTGGCAAAAAAAAAAATTAAGGGGGGGCGTGTCATAGGGAAACTTTAGGGGTGATGCACATGGTCACAATCTGGGGATTGGGTGGGGGTAGATAGCATAATGCTTATGTACAATCTGGGATGATTTCATAGGTATAGGGCTAGGGCTAGGAGTAGGGGTAGGAGTAGGGGTAGGAGTAGGGGTAAGGTAGGGGTAGGGCTAGGGCTAGGGGTAGGGGTATGTCAACACTTACCTGGATGGGGAGATAGATAGCTCAGCCTGTTCAAGCCCAGGATTTGGGGTTCAAGGCATCTTTAGTTATTTCATACATATTTAAATTTACTATTTCCAGCTAACTTTCTTAGTTGTATATGGAGAGAATTAGAGACACCACAGCATTGAAACTTCACTCCAATGCTACTGTACCCGCTATATAGCTCCCAAGGTCATATATATATATGTCAAGGTGAGCTAGAGCCTTGAACTTGGATTGAGCTAATGACAAAACAGGATCCCCATTCAGGCGAGCTACATCACCAACCCCATTATCAAAAGGAAGTCCCAGGCTCAATCTGCAGCATCACCATAAACCTGAGCTGAGTGATACTCTGGTTCTCTCTCTCTGCCTGTCTCTCTCTCATTTAAATTAATATCTCTTTTCAAAATTATCAATACTGTAGTATTTTTAGAGATAAGAATTGTTTTGGAGAGTTGGACAGTAGCGCATCTAGTTAAGCGCAGTTGGCGCAAAATGCAAGGACCAGCATGAGGATCATGGTTCGAGCCCTTGCTTCCCACCTGCAGGGGAGTTGATTCACAGGCAGTGAAGCAGGTCTGCAGGTGTCTGTCTTTCTCTCCCCCTCTGTCTTCTCCTCCTCTCTCCATTTCTCTCTGTTCTATCCAACAACGACAACATCAATAACAACAATAACTACAACAACAAGAAAAACAAGGATAACAAAAAGGAAATAAATAAATATTAAAATTTTTTAAATGAATTGTTTTGATAGAAAGAGATGAATTCACTCAAAAAAATCTGCAAGTCCCCACTATAATCTAGGTGCTAGAGACACAAGACTGAAACTAAGGCTCTAGACAGATTTCTGTCTGCATGGGCTTTATCTGGAAGCTAGTCTAGACTGGAAGCTAGTCTGGTCTTAGTATTTTGAACAGTCCCAGGATTGTGCTACACCACCCTCCCAGCCCAGAGCAAGTGCCCTCCCTCCACAGAGTGTAGAGTTGACTTGCGACTATGCTGAGCAGGAGCCCAGCTCCAGAGCTTCTAGGTTCTCTCTACACCCGCCCTGGACTCTCCTCACAGGCTTCCGCCCTAGCAGGGCACCAGGGGACAGGAAAAGCTCCATGGATGGTGAAGTGGTGCTGTAGAGTCTGTCTTTTCTCTCTATCTCTGTCTCATTTTTTTTTTAAGTTGCCGTCACAGGGGAGGCCCCTGCGACGAAGGGATTGAGGGGAGATGGGTACAGGGAAGAGAGGAACTTTGAGGCTGGTGTGCAGGGTTGGAGCTAAGGGACCAAGAGCTTTGTGAGAGGTAGCATGCAGGCATTTATGTGTCCTGACTGCCCCCACCCCCATTCCTGCCTCGGGTCCCCTTACTCCCCTCCTCCCATTCTTCCAGGGACTCCTGTTTCCTGTTCCTCTTCAGAAATGTGTTGCCTTGTGGCTCAGGGTGAATTTGGGGCCATGTATGCAGCTTCATTCAATTAAATTTCCAGTTTTCATTCTACCCAACTCATCAGTGACCAGGAGCAGAAATATGGCTCTGTGCCTCGATTTCCCCACCTTGAAAGAAAAATAGCAACTGACTTCCTTCTCTTCTAAGGGCACAGATGCAGGATGGGAGTAAGAGATGTATATTTCAAAGACTGGAAGGCAGGTCAATAGGCTAGCCTGTAGGCCTGGGTTACAGTCTTGCCTCCCATCATGGTGCCTGTGACACCACACAGGACCCCACTTTCTTCCCATGACCTGCAAGAGTTGAGCCCCAGCACACACAGGACTGGGCAGATCAAAGGTTCTCCACACATGAGTGGCGCTGGCTAATGGCACCCAGTGTGGCCACCTCCCGGGTGGGGTGCGCCATTCCTCTGATATCTGTCTGCTTCCACAGCTGGAGTCTGGCCTGCACACTCGCTCAGGACTGTGGGTGCATCAGAGATGCAGAATTGGGGGGGCATGCTAGAATTTAGAAACTAGCTCCATTTTTATTATTATTGTCATTATTTATTTGATAGAGACAGCCAACAATTGAGAGGAAGGGGGATATAGAGTGGGAGAGAGACAGAGAGACACTTGCAGCACTGCTACACCACTCATGAAACTTTCCCCTTACAGGTGGGGACTGGAGGCTTGAACCCGGGTCCTTGAGCATTGTAACATGGGCACTCAATGAGTTGCGCCACCACCCAACTCTATTTTTTTTTTTCCCAATGTGAATACTGGGAGTCATTTCAAGGCTTCTTGAATGCACAGTACCACTCAGTGACCTCCGAGGTCCAATTTTTAAATTATTTTTATTGAGCTAGAGGGAGAGACACCTCAGTACCACTCCACCATCCATAGAGCTCTCCCAATTCTGTTCATGGTCCGAACTCCCATGGTTCTGTAGCTCAAACCTAGGACATGGTAAGGTACGCTCTTCTGGGTAAACTAGCTTCTGGCCCCAAATAAACACATCTTACTCCCTAGAAAAACACACACACACACACACACACACACACACACACACACTTCAAAATTGGCTTAGCTGAGGTGGTAGTCAGCATAAATTTGTCTTCAGCGAGCAGGTGACAACAAAACAAAAGCAAGTCCTCCCAGAAAGTGCAATCCACTTTGGTTTCTCACTACCATCGGGTCCCACTCTAAACATAGTGTTAACAGAGAGCCAAAAGTCTTCCACATGCTTTATGCTTCTTTTAGTGGGCTTGCGCTGGCATGAACTGAAATCCAGAAAGATTCAGAGGCGGCTTAGGAAGTCATTCGGTCATCCAAGATTGAATTCTGTTCCCTGGGCATTTCCCTGGACTAAGGCAGGAAACTGAATGGGAACATTTTAGAACTCTTTCCAGCAATGGGGAGTAAAACCAAAAGTCTTTTCTGCCTCCCCCTCATTTAGCCAGAACACCATAGCCTCCTAAATGACTCTGAAACTTGGTGCACATCTTATTCTTTGCAATATCTTGCTTCCTGTTGAAACCGTGGGTTTCCTTCTCAGAGGTGGCCTCTGATGGAAGTACACTGAATCCCCTCGGTGTGCTTGCTGGGTAGCTGAGGGCACACTGGTTGACCCCTTCCTGTTCCTTTTGCAAGTGGACTTCCTGCGCATGGAGTTTTGCTCTGACTAACCTGGGACCCAGGTTTTCAGGAACATGTCTGCAATCTGCTATGAGACTTTCCCAAAATTTGCTTTGCTTGGGGACTGGGAGGTGATGCACCAAGTTAATCACACACATTAATGTGCACAAGGACCCAGGTTCAAGCCCCAGTCCCCACCTGCAAGGGGGGAAGCTTCATGACTGGTGAAGCTAGGCTAGGCTGCAGGTGTTTCTCTCCCTCCCCTCTCAATTTCTCTCTGTCTAGAAGGAAGGAAGGAAGAAAGGAAGGAAGGAAAGGAGAGAAGGAGGTTACTAGGAACAGTAGATTTGTCATGTGTGTAGGCATCGAACTCAAACAATAACCCTGGTGACCATAAAAAAGATGCCTTGGGGGGGGGGCGGGTCAGGCGGTAGCTCAGTGGATTAAGCGCACATGGCGCAATCGCACAGATCAACATAAGGATCCCAGTTTAAGCCCCCAGCTCCCTACCTGCAGGGGGGTCCCTTCACAGGCAGTGAAGCAGGTCTGCAGGTGTCTGTCTTTCTCTCCCCCTCTCTGTCTTCCCTCCTCTCTTGATTTCTCTCTGTCCTATCCAACAACAACAGCAATGACAACAATAGTAATAACAACAACAACAAGGGTAGCAACAAGGACAACAAAAGGAAAAAAATAGCCTCCAGAAGCATTGGATTCATAGTGCAGGCATTGAGCCCCAGCAATAACTCTGGAGGAAAAAAAAAAAGATGTTTTAGTTATTTACCGTCATGAGGATCAGGACTATACATGAAAGGGGTGCTGGCTCCTCCTGTCTCCTGTGTCAGCACTGAGGAAGAAGAAACAGGGTTTGAAGGGAGGTTGCCAAATCCCAACTGTGCATAAGAAGACAAGAGAGAGTGGAGCTGACATCCCTGGAGAATCCACCATAGATGCTGCCCCCTAGTCCTCTCCACAAAGCCTTGACAGGGCACAGTCAGAAAGGGAGGGGACCCAAGGCCTAGTGTAGACCTGAGGGCAGGCCCCAGGAGGTGCACATTTCCCAGCATCCTCTTCTGTATGCTGCCCTAATACTGCACCTGCCTTGGAGGACTGAGCATGACGCCCCTCCAGCAGCTCTGATCTGGCTTCTCTCTGTACCTTTCTCTTCATAAATCGTTGAAGAGGAGAGTGGAATCTGGACTCCTGATTTAAAGTGCTGTTGTTCAGGTTGAGTATTAACATGTCTTTTTTTTGGGGGGGGGGAATGTTTTACATTTAACAGTAAGTACAATAGTTTGTATATGCATAACATTCCCCAGTTTCACATATAACAATACAACCCCCACTAGGTTCTCTGAATCCTTCTTGGACCTGTATTCTCCCCACCCAACCACCCCAGAGTCTTTTACTTTGGTGCGATATGCCAATTACATTTCAGGTTCTACTTGTGTTTTCATTTCTGATCTTGTTTTTCAACTTCTGCCTGAGAGCAAGATCATCCCATATTCATCCTTCTGTTTCTGACTTATTTCACTCAACATGATTTTTTCAAGGTCCATCCAAGATTGGCTGAAAACGGTGAAGTCACCATTTTTTAGTATTCCATTGTGTATATATACCACAACTTGCTTAGCCACTCATCTGTTGTTGGACACCTGGGCTGCTTCCAGGTTTTGGCTATTACAAATTGTGCTGCCAGGAACATATGTGTACACAGATATTTTTGGATAGATGTGTTGGGTTCCTTAGGATATATCCCCAGGAGAGGAATTGCAGGATCATAGCGTAGGTCCATTTCTAGCCTTCTGAGAGTTCTCCAGACTGTTCTCCACAGAGGTTGGACCAATTGACATTCCCACCATCAGTGTAGGAGGGTTCCTTTGACCCCACACCCTCTCCAGCATTTGCTGCTGTTACTTTTTCTGATGTATGACATTCTCACAGGAGTGAAGTGGTATCTCATTGTTGTCTTGATTTGCATTTCTCTGACAATCAGAGACTTGGAGCATTTTTTTCATGTGTTTCTCGGCCTTTTGGATCTCTTCTGTGGTGAATATTCTGTCCATGTCCTCCCCCCATTTTTGGATGGGGTTATCTGTTGTCTTGTTGTTGAGTTTGGCAAGCTCTTTGTATATGTTGGTTATTAAACTCTTGTCTGATGTATGGCATGTAAAGATCTTCTCCCATTCTGTGAGGGGTCTCTTGGTTTGGGTAGTGGTTTCTTTTGCTGTGAAGAAGCTTTTTAATTTGATGTAGTCCCATAGGTTTATACTTGCCTTAGTCTTCTTTGTAATTGGATTCATTTCATTGAAGATATCTTTTTAATGTATGCAGAAAAGAGTTCTGCCAATATTTTCTTCTAAGTATCTGATAGTTTTTAGTCTAACATCTAAGTCCTCGATCCACTTGGAATTTACTTTTGTATTTGGTGAAATACAGTGGTTCAGTTTCATTCTTCTGCATGTTTCAACACCATTTGTTGAAGACACTCTGCTTTCCCCATTGAATAGTCTGAGCCCCTTTGTCAAAGATTAGATGTCCATAGGTGTGGGGCCTCACTTCTGGGCTCTCAATTCTATTCCATTGGTCAGTGTGTCTATTCATGTTCCAGTACAAAGCAGTTTTGATGACAGTGGCCCTATAATACAATTTGAGATCTGGGAGTGTGATGCCTCCATTTCTGTTCTTTTTTCTCAAGATTGTTTTGGCAATTCTAGGTCTTTTCTGTTTCCAGATAAACATTTGTAGCATTTGTTCTATTCTCCTAAAAAATGTGCTTGGGATTTTGATGGGGATAGCATTAAATTTGTAGCTGGCTCTGGGTAGTATATTCATTTTGATGATGTTAATTCTTCCAACCCATGAACATGGAATATCTTTCCGCTTCTTTGTGTCTTTTTCAATTTCTTTGAGTAGTGACTCATAATTTTCAGTATACAAGTCTTTCACTTCTTTGGTTAGATTTACTCCTAGATATTTTATTGTTTTTGTTGCTATAGTAAAAGGAATTGATTTCTGGATTTCAATTTCTTCTAGCTTAGTGTTTGCATAGAGGAATGCCACTGACTTTTGAATGCTAATTTTGTAGCCTGACACCTTACTGTATTTCTTGATGATTTCCAAAAGCTTCTTGCTGGATTCCTTAGGTTTTTCTGTGTATACTATCATGTCATCTGCAAATAGGGAGAGTTTGACTTCTTCTCTTTCAGTCTGTATCCCTTTAATTCCTTGCTCCTGCCTCATTGCTATGGCAAGAACTTCCAACACTATGTTGAATAGTAATGGTGATAGTGGGCAACCCTGTCTAGTACCTGATCTGAGTGGAAATGCTTCCAGTTTTTCACTATTGAGTATGATGTTGGCTATAGGTTTGCTATATATAGACTTCACTATCTTCAGGAATTTTCCATCTATTCCCATTTTTTGTAGTGTTTTGATCATAAAGGGATGTTGTATTTTGTCAAAGGCTAGAGAAGTTTTCAGCTATTATGGCCTGAAGAATGCTTTCTTCCTCTGGTAAGCCAATAATGCGTATATTGCTTCTTTTGAAGTCATCCCATAGGTCTCTGTTGTTGTTTTCAGTATCTCTTAATCTCTTTTTGAGATTTCTTACTTCTTTTTTAGTTGTCTCTAATACGTCCTCGATCTTGCTAATTCTGTCTTCAGCCTCATTGATTCTACTCTCTCTGCCCTCTACTGTTTTCTGGAGTTCATCTATTTTGTTTCCCTGTTCTGATACTGTTTTAGCTTGTTCAACTAGTTGTGTTCTTAGCTCAGCTATTTCAGCTTTCAACTCTCTTATAACCTTGAGATAGTGTTTTCTTCCAGAGTCTCATTTGTTGTTCCTGTATTTCTGATTAGACTTCTTTCAAACTCTTTACTCACTCCTGTGATTATTTCCTTAGCTAATGTTTGGATGTTGAACTCGTTATTTTGTGCTTCACCCTTGGGGGGGGGGGGGCTTTTAGCTGGACTGTTTTCCTGGTTCATTTCTCCAATATTTCTTCTTATTGGTTTACCCATTTTATATATTATGTTGAGTTCCCTCTCTTAGTACTTCTCAAATTACTGATCACTATTTTCTGGATTGACTTGTGTCTAAGTAAGGTAATTAAAGGGTTCACAGTGGTGGAAGTTAACATTTGTTTCAATAGTATTTTAATCCCTGAGTTGGAGCTCAGTGATTTAAAAGCCTCTTTTGTTCTTTTTCTTCCCTGTAGGCTATGGGAGCCTGAGGGCTTCTAACTATAAGTAGGCTTCTTAACTTAATCACTGACTCCTAGCCAAGAGATAAGGCAGGGTGTGGCAGAGATAGTCCCGTGGTTATGCAAAGAAACTTTCACAGCCCCACAGCTATGCCACTGAGGTATAGGTCTTCTCCTGAATTTCCTGGTTAGATCTCTGTCCCCCCGATTTCCCTCCCTGCTGCTGCTCCAGATTCTGAGGGCAGTAGCAATGGAAACTCAGGGTTGCACTTGGTGAATCTCCGGGGAGTCCTCTCCTCCCTTCAGCTGTCCCCTTGTTGGTGGAACAGACTGGAGGTGGTGTCTCAACTGATAGACCCTCGGACTGTTACCAGCCACTTAGTCTCTCCCTAGGCTCCTCTCTGTCACCAGCCATGTGTGTTTGCACTCACCGGTGATTTGGTGGGTTCCTGTAGTCGTTCTAGTCCTGTCTTGTTTCAGTCCCAGGTGGTCTCCTTTGGTATTCCTAGTTGATCCGGGAGAGGAGAGGAGAAGGGAGTATTAACATGTCTAACCCACCCTCACTTCTCTATTATTTCAGGTCCATAGTTTATCTTTCTATTCATCTAGACTAGTTCCCTTCTCCCAGGAGATCTTGTTACTAACAGCAGCCTGAGAAGTCGGTTACCACAGTGACATGTTCAGAGGATCCCCAGTCTCCCGTGGGGATCAAGATATTTGGAACAAAACCTTAAGAGGTTTGAAAAGAGACTTACACAAGGATGGGACTCTGAGATTTGAGATTCTTTTCACTGTTGTGAGAAGTTGTCTGTAATCGATGAGGTGCAGAAAGCATACGCGTGGGTCAAGTGTAGTAAACTCGCTTTGTTTTTGGAAAGGAGATGTATGTGTGCATGGAGAGATGGGAGGGAAAATGGAATCACACTAAGTTATGATTCTGTTTGGGGAATGGGGAGATCTCAAGAATCAAGAAAGGACTTTTTTATGCAAACACCAGTGAGGAAGTGGTCAGACAGACAAAGCATGCCCAGTGCCTGAGAGGAGAGGAAGAAGCAAGAGTCTGATGTAACACTGTTTACAACAAAGGCACTTGTGATTAATTGAAATTTTATATGTGTGTGTTTACTTTCTGATGAAAGAAAGATTATGAAAGCGTATGCCACTGAACTTAACAAACGGGGGGGACCTATTATTATGTGCAAGTATCTCCTTTATGTATAATAGAATCTCCTACAACACACATTGTCATGTAAGAACCCAGGTGGCAGGAGTCAGGCGGTAGCTCAGTGGGTTAAGCACACATGGCGTGAAGCCCAAGGACTGGCGCAGGGATCCCGGTTCAAGCCCCTGGCTCTCCACCCGCAGGGGAGTCACTTCACAAGCTGTGAAGCAGGTCTGCAGGTGTCTGTCTTTCTCTCCCCCTCTCTGTCTTCCCCTCCTCTCTCTGTTTCTCTCTGTCCTATCCAACAGTGACATCAGTAACAACAATAATAACTACAACACAATATAACAAGGGCAACAAAAGGGAAAATAAATAAACATAAAAAAATAACCGAGGTGGCAGCAGTTTTCCAAAATCAATCATCCTCAAATCAGAGTGCGTACACACACATACATCTTGGAGATTCCTCTGCAGAGCAGATTTTAGGCATAACTGGAGAAATGTAGAGTCTGTCTTTGTAATCATGCAGCCTGCCCAGTCTGCACCCCTCCCCCAAAGTATAACCTCCACCTCCACTCACAGCTTACTATTCTCTTTCTCCTTCCCCTCTGTCAGACCCATAGACCCCATAGACCACTGGGTGCTTCCTTCATTTTTCAAAACCCTCCAGTAAGCTTAGAAAAGGAGCTAGTATCAGTCATTTACTCTTTAGTGTGACTTAATTCACAGCCACAGAGACTGGTGATGTTTGATTTTTTTTTTTTTTTTTACTTTACTTACTTATTTGATTTGATAGGACAGAGAAAACTGAGAAAGGGGATGGAGGAGAGAGAGACAGAGAGACACCTGCTATGCTTCTTTGCCACTCATGAAGCTTCCCTCATGAGTGGGAGAGATTGGGGCTTGAACCCTGGTCCTTGTGCACTTTACCAGATGTGCCACTGCCCAGTCCAGAGACTGGTGATGTTTGTACTTTCAGGGAAAGTAAAAGGGGAGCTTCCAGGGAAAGGAAATTGCAGGCATCAGCAGCAGTTGGAGGCAGTATCTTTCCAGCTACCTTCTGTGGCTGCAGAAATCACCCGCTGACTGTTCTCCACCCTAGAGCCAAGGCCCTGGGCATACTCACCTGGAACTTTGGTGCAGGGCCTCACCTGATCCTGCTGGGCCCTTCTCTGAGCTTCTGGAGGAAACTTTTATTATTCTCCATGGAGCACTGGCGACTGTAAAATCTCTGCAGCAGGCCACTGTGCTCTCTGCAGGAGAAGAGTCGGGGCACTCAGGGTAGGGCAGGACCTAGGATTCACTGTTGAAAGACCAGGAGAGAGAAGTCTGAAGGGAAACAGGTATAAACCCTGATTCTTTTCTTTAGGACTTGTGTGACATATTACTTACTATACTTACTATGCATAAGGACCTGGGTTCAAGCCCACACTCCCCACCTGCAGGGGAATGCTTCAAAAGTTGTAAAACAGGTCTGCGGGTGTCTATCTCTCTCCCTCTCTCCTTACCCTCTCAATTTCTTTCTGTCCTGTATAATAAAATAGGAAGAAAGAAAGAAAGATGAAGAGAAAAGAGAGAAAGAAAGAAAGAGAAAGCTGCTAGTAGCAGTAGATTCATAGTGCTGTCATCCTGGTGGCAATAAAAAAATTAAAAGAATTGTGATCTCAGATGAGTTATTTACCCTAAGTTCAGTTCTCTTAGCTGTAAAAGGAACCAGCAGCAGCTGTTGTGCAGATGTGTTTTCAGGGATGAATCAGATAAAGGCAGCCGGGTGCTTAGCACACAGTGCCTGGCAGGAAGAAGGTTCACAGGAGACATGAGTGCCTACTGCTTGGTGGAACAGAGCCAAACATGTGGGAGAGGGAAAAAAAAAAAAAACCAACATCCGCCAGAACTAGGGCTTGAGAAGTTGGGGCAAGAACACCTGTTTCTGTCTTCTCAGCTTGGACCCAGTGTCCTTGCAATCCCATGTGGTCCACAGTAGGAGAGCACTGAGGAGAGCTAGCTGGCAGCTCCCAAGTAGAGCACAAGCACTTTCCACATGATTCGAACCAACATCATTATCTGGGTGTCAAATCCACCACACGTTACAAGCAGCAAACTGCAGGTTAGACAGGCATCCTTGGAGCAGGAAGAAGAGTCCAGCCAGTGGTCTGACAGGTACGGAGGCAGTGAAAACTTAATGTGTGCCATCAGAATTAAGAGTTGCCACCATTAGCTCCTGCCTGTTGAGACAGAGTAGTGCTTTGTGGTGGGTGGTTAGGAAAATATCAAAAATGTCCTGCTGCTTAAACGGATTAGGGCAGAAAAAGAGGGACAGGACTTCAAAGCTACTGAAAACAATACTCTGAATATTCAGGGACTATTGATTTCCACCCAGGGTGACTAAAATCAAAAGAAAGTCATGGGGCTCTGTGCATACAGCAGAAAGCTTCTTCTCACTGGGAGACTGAGCCAGGCAGAATGACTCCCTCTGACCTTGTCCCAGTCTTGCAGGGCTCTGGTTCCCCGAGGTGTGCTCAAGCAACCGACCGATGACCTGGGTCAGAAAACTCCAGCTCCAGTCTCCTCGGTCACCTGGGGCCATCAGTGTTCTTAACAGGCCCTGTCCCATCAACCACGAATGCCTCTCCTCTCTAGCTCTGCTGCCCCGTTCCCCCCACATCCTGTTGGTAGGCAGTGGCAGCTGCCTACGAGACACCCAGCTAATAAGCGTGCTTCTTTACCGTGCTTTCCTCTTTGTCCACCAGCCCTGCCATGCGTTCTTGAAAGTGGGCTCGTGACTATGTACACCTCCCTAGCTGTGACACCCGGTCCTCATTGCAGGAGTAACAGATGGCCAGCAGTTTAACCACAGCCTCCTACACACCCAGAACACTGCCTTATCATTTTGCTGGAGGTGGGATTACCAGACCCCCCAGCCTCTTAGGGGCACAGATTACTCACAAGGAGGGAATGCAATTCTGACATCCCAGGCAAGAAAAAATATTGAGAAATGATGCCCCCTGGTGTTCAATCCCACCTCCCAAACCTGAGAGCTGCTTAAGGAGAAGTGTGCCCCCCCCCCCCCCCCGGGGTGACTCTAACATCCTCATCAGAGTCTGCAAGACTGTGGCTCTGATTCAGAGCCTGCTCTCATTATCCGACTGGAAGCCCAACCAGCATCATGGCTGCTGTGACTGACCTGTGTCTGACCTGCTGGTAAGACACCCCCAGAAGTCAAGTGCAGGAACAAGCCCTTCTAAACAGCACCGTTGATCATAGGATCCTGTTTAACTCAGGTCATTGTGCATGTAGACATAGATGGTGACAGCACTGGTGGCATTGAAGTCCTGAGGCCTCATGCGGACCCAGCCTAGTGTGGGGCCCCTGGTGAATGGGTGGAAGAGATGTGGGGGGAGGAGAACACTTGAGAAAACTCAAGAGACTTAGTTCTGTCTAAGGGCAGAGGTCCCCAAAGTGTGGTTCCCTGGACCAGCATCATCACCTGGAAGTGTATTAGACTTGCAGACTCACTGGCCCCACACCAGACTTAACAGAAGCAGAAACTGACAGGTTTGACAAGTTGCATTTTATTATAATTATTTTTTAACGAATGGGAGGGTCCAGAATGCTGGGTTCAGCTTTGTTATATGTGGTGTGCAGGACTGAACTTAGGGCCTCAGGCATGCAAGTCTGTGCTCACCCAGTGGGCAATCTCCATGTGCAAGGACCAGGGTCTGAGTCCCCACTCCCCACCTGCAGGGGGAAAATTTTATGAGCAGTGAAGCAAGTACTGGGGGTGTTTCTCTGTTTCTTTCTATCTCTACATACCTTCTCAAATTCTCTCTGTCCTATCAAAGAAAGGAAGATTAATAAATAAAAGGAAAACTCGCCTGTCAGGAGTGGTGGATTCATCATGCAGTCACTGAGCCCCATTGATAACCCTGGTAGCATTAAAAAAAAAAATTTAACTAAGATCACACTAAGGCTGGCCACCATTGTCACCCTGCTTCTGATCACCACTGCATCGCCAGTCCCAGCAAGCAAAGTGAGATAAGATTCTGCTCTTCACGAACAATTTGATTGCCCAGATGAAGCCTCGAGCTCCAGGCAAATTAAGAGATTTAATAAACTGAGTTCAGCTGTGTTACTGAATGTAAGATCATATCCAAAAAAATAGCTTTTGTCTCTGTACACTGATTGAAAGCAAAGAAAAAAATCCAGTTTTCATTAATAACGGCATTTAAAATAGCAACCAAGTGAGATTTAGTAATTTGGCAAATGGCCTCTGACCTAGAGTTAACACAGACTGCACAGGTTATGGGCTTGTTCCCCCACAAACCAGCCTTCACCCCCATAAGCAGCCACAAGATAAGGGGTCCCCAGGCCATCGGCAGAGGATCAGCTTCAGAAATTTCTGTAGCCCCTCAGGTTTGAGAAATCACTTAAACAAGCTACAGTGCTGAGAAAAGCCCTCTCTTAAGATTATGGTCTTATTATAAAGGATGCAAATCACAACCAGCCCAAAGGAGAGACCCACAGGGCAAGATGTAGGGGAGCCCCCAAGCAAAGACTCTTTGTCACCGGGTCAGCTCATTGATGCAGATCCTCACCAGGGACATCACTAAGCCTAGGAGCCAGTTTGCAGTGGGTTTTTGTTACACAGGCATGGGAAAAAAATTCCATCTCCAGCCTTTCCACCCCTGACATGGCTGATCACTCAGGCCTGGCCAGACTCATGTAGGGATCCGCCAGGAATGAGGAAGCCAGTCCCATCACTCAGGCTATTTCAAGGGCTTAGAGGCTCCTTCCCAAGAACTGATAATTACGGACAGCCAGTTTCTTTTTCTTTCTTCCTTCCTTTCTCTCTTTCTCTCTCTTTCTTTCTTTCAAGATTTTATTTATTTGTGAGAAAGATAGGAGAAGAGAGAAAGAACCAGACATCATTCTGGCACATGTGCTGCCAGGGATCAAACTCGGGACCTCATGCTTGAGAGTCCAAAGCTTTACCACTGTGCCACCTCCCGGACCCTTTTTCCTTCCTTCCTTCCTTCCTTTCTTTCTCTCTTTCTCTCTCTCTCTCTCCCTCCCTCTCTCTCTCTTTCTCTTCCTTCCTTTCTTATATATTTATTCACTTACATATTGGTAGAGAAAGAGAAATTTGGAGAACAGGGGAAAACAGAGAGGGAGAGAGATAGACACCTGATGCCCTACTGGTGGGTTCAAACCTGGACTGCCTCCTCTCCCTCTATCAGGCTTTTCAAGACAGAAAAGCTGATGAACATTCCAGGAGTCTTCCTTGAGGCAGTCACGGTAGGGGCTGAGACACAGCTTCCTGTGAGCTGGTCAGCCGAGAGGCCTCAGGGAAGGTGCTCGCAGGGAGTTTTCTGCCCTCCTCGCACAAGGAAGCTTGTAGAAGTTTTAGTCACTACACAAGGGCCCTCTGGTCTCTCGCTCCCTGTGGTTGCTGGTTCCTTTGCCACCTTGCTCCTGAAATTCCTTAACCAAGGGCCGAAACCCTTGGCTTCACTTTTGGAGACACACTTAGCAAAGCAAATTCCTGGCCTCCCCTGAGAAAACCTGCAGGCCTCTTGTTCTCTGTGCTCAGCAGTGCATCTGGAAGGCTTTAGAAAGTAAAGTGTGTGTGGGGGGGGGGGTGGGCAAATGCAGGACACTCAGAGGGTGGTGGGGCTCTAAAAGTTCTACCACATTCAAAATACATTGTTGGGGGGGAGTGGACCCCAAACATAAAGTCTGCTTTCTTCACAACTTTCACTCCCTGCTCCTCAGTGAGTCCTTCCCAGCACTGACAGATGATCTTTGTTTCACTGTTGATGCCACAGCACCACCAGCGAGTCTGGTTCTCAGAACAGTACATAATGGAAGCGTTGGTGATAAAGTGGTGAGCATAGCTGCCTTCCAGAACAGTAAATAGTTCATGTGGGAGCCTATGGCTTAGTCATCTTCACAGCTGTATAGCATTCCAGTGAATTAACATAAGGAATTTGTGAAGAAGCACTAGGTGTTCTTTTGTTGGTGAGTTCTGACTTCCTGTGGTAAAGAAATTGGCTGCCAGGAGCCACGCAGGCACTTACCATTCACAAGGACTCAGGTTCAAGCTCCCCAATCCTCACCTGCAAGGGGAAACTTTACAGGTGATGAAGCAGGATTGCCGGTGTCTCTCTGTCTCTCTTCCCTCTTTACCTCTCCCTTCCCTCTTGATTTCTCTCTGTCTCTATGCAAAAAATAGATAAAATAGTTTTTAAAAAGAAACATTTCCTAAAAAAGAGAGAGAAAGAGACTAGAAGTGTAGTGTCCTCACAAGGAATCTGGAGATTCCTGCAAATCTTATAACTCACAGACTCAAAACTACTAAACTGTATTTATTCACAAATTTGACAGTGACCCTGAAAATTACAGTGATGTCACCATTAATTCATTGATCAATGAAATCAACTTTTGGTACCAAACTAATAAAATATCCACCATATCAGGAGAGAGTGGCCTTGGAAAACCTCTTTCCAAGACTGAGTTGGCTTTTAGTTCAGTGAAAAATGCTGCAAATTGGTCCCAGAAGCTCAGCTCAGAGAGTAGACAGTATTTCCATGTGTTTGTTGCCTGCAATTTGCCAACCAGCTAATTAGTAAAAATGCTACTTTTATGAATGTTGTGCTATTTATGGAGTTTGACAGTTCTTGAAAAGTTGCCTGCAGCTGTCTGATTCAGAAATACATACTATCATCCTAAATTTTTGATTTCTTCCAAGTTCATGTGTATCAGTTCTCTAGATTCCACATGAGTGAGACCATCTGGTAGCTGTCTTTCATCTCTTTACTTATTCCACTAAGCATCATCTCCTCCAGCTCCAACCATTTTGTCCCAAAGTACACAATATCACCTTTTTTGACTACAGAGTAATAGTCCATGAAGTATATATCTCCTAAGTTCTTTAGCCAGTCATCCTTAGAGAAATGCAAAATAAAACTACAGTGTGTTTCCTCCTCACACCTGTGAGAATGGCAGAGCAGGGGTAGGAATGATGCCCACCTTGTACGGCTGTGGAAGGAATGAAATAAAAGAACACAGAGAGTTTGGGAGAGCACTGAGCATATGGGGTAAGGCCTTGGCAAACATTCCTGATTAACACACGCACACACACACACGCACATACACGTACGTCAGAAGTGCTTTGGGGTGGGTATTCTCTTTCTGGGGGAGAGGGTGGCAGGGGTGTGAGTCTGATCTCTGCAGGCTCCCAGACACAATGAGGACCCCAGAGCCCCAGTTACCATGCTGGAGTGTTCACATAGTATCAGCCTATCACGCTCCACACCTGAGGGAACCCCCAGGTTTTAGAGGCCTGGACCCAAATATAGTGGCTTGTCCTCTGTCCAGCATGGCAAAAACACCTCCAGATCATAGCCTTCTGGCTGTTGGTGCCATGTCACATGTCTGTCATGCCTTTAGCTGAGGATTTGTAATTAATTTTTATCTCAGCTTTTAAAAAATATTTGGAGATAGAGAAATTGAGAAGGCATATGAAGGGGGGAGGGCCTGCTGTTGTTAAAATTCGGAGGCTCTGGCCGGGCTGGCTTGCTTCACTGGCGGGTAACAGAGACGCGGAGACAACGGCTGGGCAGGGAAGCTGTATTTCTTTATTCAGGAACAACGATTCATAAACTAAGACAAACTAATCACCAAACAGAACTCGGCTGTCTCTTTGCGGTGGCACAAGCACTCTCTCTTTTTTCTCTCGAACTCAGGAACCCTCTCCCTTACTCTCGAACTCAGGAACTCTCGAACTCTCGTACTCGGGAACCCTCTGAAACTCTCGAACTCAGGAACTCTCGGACTCAGGAACCCTCTCTCCGGGTTCCTTGGGGCGGGGCCAAGCAGGCCCGCGAAATTAACAGGACTGATCCAATTCTCTTGGCGGGGGAGGGCTAGAACAACCCAATGTAAAGCATACGACAATTCCCCCTTTTCTTTTTAACTAAATGACTATAGTATCAAGGGTGTGGGGTGAACAGAAACATATATAACAAAAACCAGCATGTTGCCAAGGGAAGGCCTGAGGGGGCCATATCTGAAAAAAAAAAAAAACATTTCTTGCCTCTGGGGGGCTACTTGCCTCGACGGGCAATTGCATGGGGGCGGGAATGGCCTAGAGTCCCACAGGCAGCTGGCTGCAACTTACTTACTATGAAACAAAACTTGTTATTAGCATATCTACTGCACGATCCAACGTTTCTAATAGAGAAGGAATCTGAGACTTTTACATATCAACAACGTCTTTTAACCTTTTGTTACACCCATTCAAGATGGAGACACACCCTAGGTGTGGGCCGGAGAGGAAACCTCAGGCATGAGAATAATTAGCATAGCCATTGTGCGATCTACCATTTCTAATAGAGAAGGTAATGGAGAGTTTTACACATCAACAAGTCTATTTAACCTTTTGTTTAGACTAACTTAGTTAAAATATATTGATTGTTAACTAATTTTTACCTCAGACTTTAAATGTAAGTTAATTTTTATCTTTATGAGAATTATGTTGAAAACCTTTTTCATTTAACTTTGACTAGTAAGAATTTAGCCTTAAAGCTACTGTTTACCAAACTTTAAACATACACATAAACATGGTCATTAATACACAAGGAGAGAAACCTTTGTTACGAAGACATGTCATTTTAAACACGAATTTAAATCTGTACTGTCTTAGTTGTTGGGGGGGGGGTTCACCATCCAGAGGTGGCTTCCCGCGCAGCTTCACTTTTAGGAATTGCAGGTTGCGATCTCTGCACAAATCTCTGCGTACTCCAGCTTGTCTGCCTTCAGACCAGACCAGCGGCTGGAGATCTCGTGTGCCCAGTTTCGGCAGAGAGCCCGGGGGTCCGGGAGGTCTGGGAGCGTTCCAGAATTTATAGCAAGAGGGCAGGCAGGCCAGTTTTGTAGAAGGCGTGGGCCTAGGTGCCCAGGGGTGGCGGCCATGATAGGCCGCCGCGGCCCTGCCCCATGGCCCTGCCATGTCTGCTGCCCTGCTCGCAGTGGCCGAGCAGCGTGGAGGGATCACGCGTCCAGTGCCCTGCGCCCCGCGGTGGAGAGCCGGCTCCTGTGGGCTGGCCTAGGGCTCTTGCGTGTTGGCCTCGGGCTCCAGGGGCTCTTGTGTGCTGGCGTCGGCCTCCTGCGGGCTGCGGGGCTGCGGGGCTGCGGGCGCGGTGCGCGGGGTTGTCTGGGTGCAGCCGGCTGGCTGGCTGTTTAACCAGGTGGAAACAGCAGCTCCGCGCCTCGCCTCCCGCCCGCTGGCTCTTCCCGCTGGCTGTTCTGAGTTCGCCCGAGCGAGTGGAAACCACAGAGTGGTCCAGAGATAAATGTTCCAGAAACAGCAAAACAGTCCCGTGAAGAAAGAGCAGAGGCCTTTGGAGATCTCTTCACAAGCAGAAGAGAAGGCCATAGTGCATAGGTAGCCAAATTGTCTTTACTTATCTGAGAGATGCGCAGGTCACATGGGCGCCATTTGTTGTTAAAATTCGGAAGGCTCTTGCCGGCCGGTCTAGCTTCACGGCGGGTAACAGAGACGCGGAGACAACGGCTGGGCAGGGAAGCTGTATTTCTTTATTCAGGAACAACGATTCACAAACTAAGACAAACTAATCACCAAACAGAACTCGGCTGTCTCTTTGCGGCGGCGCAAGCACTCCCTCTTACTCTGTAACTCGGGAACCCTCCAACTCTGGAACTCTGGAACTCTCGTACTGGGGAACCCTCTGAAACTCTTCCACTGTGGAACTCTCTCTTACTCTGTAACCCTGAAACTCTCGAACTCAGGAACCCTCTCTCCGGGTTCCTTGGGGCGGGGCCAAGCAGGCCCGCGAAATTAACAGGACTGATCCAATTCTCTTGGCGGGGGAGGGCTATAACAAACCAATGTAAAGCATACGACAGCCTGCAGCACTGTTTAGCCACTTATGAAGCTTTCCTCTTGCAGGTGGGGGCCAGGGGCTTAAACCCAGGTCCTTGCATGCTGTAATGTGTGCACTTAACCAGGTGCATCACTACCCGGCCTCTAGCTTAGGCTTTCTAGCCCATTCATTCCACACACACATCAGAAGCAAGCACCTAGCTTGTCCACTGCAGAAAGACATGGAGCAGCTGGTCCTGCCCTCAGAACACCACTCCCACCCCCACTATAGCATCATACATTTGAGGGTAAAGGGATACAAGAACACAGCAGCTTACCACCCAAGCCAAGCAGAGAAGAGCAACCTGCTGCAGTTACCGCCAGATAGAGAGAGCATCAACAGATACTTGTCTTACAAGGCTGGTGTCATGGCAGCTGAGCTCATGCTGGCAGAATGCCCCTTGCATGATGGGAGTCCTGCAGATCCTAGCTTCTCTTCTTCATAAAGGTTCTGTTATTTATACATGAGGGTTAGTGAGGGCTCTAAGAAGGTTTGCTCTGGGGAAGGAGAACAGTAAGAATGGCGTCCAACTGTAACGGGTGGGGATAGGAAGGAAAGAGCAGAGATCCACTTCTCTGATAGTCTTCCTCCACGTGGCGGCAGGGGTCATACTACTAAGCTGCCCCACTCACCGCTCAGATGTCCCCTAATCACAGAGGTCTTCCTGGACTCCCACCCTCCCCTGCTTTATTTTCATTCCTAGCACCATCTCCTCTGTAACCATACATTCATCTCTTGAGTGGTCTTTTCCTACTGCACATCTGACACATCTGTCTGCTCTGTGACAGGTTAGGAAAGCCCTGTAGTCCATGACTGTTTCACTCACTGTCAGGACTCATTCTTCTCTCAGCCAGTGAGCAGCTCATTTGGCCTTGCTCAAGTCATTCCCTTCTCCATACACTTTCCTTAGGGTCATTTTGATAATTAAAGATGCATCCTACCTTCACACTCTGTATTCACAATGGCCTGGCATAGCGGAAGTTCTCAAAAAATGGCAGCTAATGGTATTCTTGCCCTTACCTCCAAAGCAGGTGACTAAGCAGTAGCACCCTAGTTCTCAAAGATAGCAGCACTCTGGGAGCCCGTGGAGGTGTGTGTGTGTGTGTGTGTGTGTGTGTGTGTGTGTGTGTGTGTGTGTGTGAGAGAGAGAGAGAGAGAGAGAGGTGGGGGCTGTGACATCTAAATGGTGCCTAGCTTCTGCTCCCAGAGACTCTGGGACAGTGGGTAGGACAGGGGGCCTGAGCACCAGGACTGTCTTCAGTTCACTAGGAGCAGGCTTGAGAGCTGCAGCTCCTGAGTGCTGCCACCAGATTTCTTGATGGCAAAGTCAGTAGGACAAACGTCTATTTCTGTCCTGGCAGCCGATAAATCTTCCTAGAAGGAGCCATTTGCATCCCATTAAAAATGAATCATTTGGGCCCAGCAGGGCCCTTCATTCAAAATTGCTTTTGCTTGAAGACTTAGACCTTGAAGGCTAAGAGCACAAACAGATGAGGAGGGAACTGAGGCTGTAGTCCTCCCTCCAGCCCAACAGCTGGTTCCTGATGAGGATGGTGACAAGACACCTGAGATCCTGGAACATCTCTAGAAAGACAAAACACTTGACCTTGGGTTTGAACTACAGAACTCAGAGCTCAAGCTTTGGACTCCACAGGGAGTCATGTCCAAATCTGTAGCTGTGACAGTGTGCTCTGGATGAACTAGAGGATCACATTTCAAGAGCAGGCTGCTTATTTATTATTTCACACAGAGATAGAGAAGGCGAGACAGAGAGACAGAGTGGTGGTGCCCCTGGTTGAGCACCCATGTTACAGTGTGCAAGGACCTGGATTCGAGTCCCCGGTCCGTCCGTTCCCCCCCCCCCCACAGGAGGAAAGCTTCACAAGTGAAGCAAGGCTGCAGGTGTCTCTCTGTCTCTCTTCCTCGCTATCTCCTCCTTCCCTCCCCATTTCTGGCTGTCTCTATCCAATAAAAATAACTAACAGAAAAAACTTTTAAGAGAAGGCAAAGAGGCAAAGAATGGAAGAAGCCACAGCACTGAAGTTCCTTTCATTCAGTAGGGGCTGGGCTCAGACCTGGGTTGTGAACATGGCAAAGCAGCACACTATCCAAATGAGCTATTTTGCCAACCTAAACATGTTTTTTTAAAAATTATTATTAGTAGTTTAATAATGATTTACAAAATTTTAAGATAACGGGTATAATTCCACACAACTCCCACCACCAAAGTTCTGTGCCCCACCCAGCAATAACCACTCTAGTTCTCCCATGGTCATAGATATGGGCTGAATGTATAGATATACTTTTTGTCAAGTTCATGTTTTTCATTTCTCTGTATTCCACATATGAGTGAAGTCATCCCTTAGCTGGCCTTCACTAAGCATGATCACTGCCAGTTCGATCCACTCATTCCCAAAGATCACACATTATAGTCTTTTTTAAAACTGCTAATAGTACTCCATGGAGTATATGTCTAATGACTTTTTTTTGTATTTATAAGACTGAAATTAGTGATTTTTATTCCATTGGTAACCCCCCTCCCCCCGCCCACCACCATAACTCTTAAGTATTCCTCATAGGGTATTTCTCCACCACCGATATTTTAAACTTTTAATCAGGAAAATGAAAAGGCACCAGAGAAGCGCGCATGGCCTATTTGGACAAAGACTGCTGACCCCAGGTGGAGGCTGATACCCATTTTTATTCATTTCTAAGGTGCCACTTTCACTACCTACACCTGTTACAACCTGTTTTCACACCTACACCTGGTACAACTGCCAAGTGCCCTTCCTTTTTCCTCTTCCCTCTCAGATAAGAGGCTTCCTCAGATTGTTTTTCTTTTTTTTTCACCAAAGCATGCTCATCTCTGGCTGAGGTGATGTTGATGTTTGAGCCTGGGAGCTCAGAGCCTCAGGAACGAGAGTCTTTTGCATAACCATTAGGCTGTATCCCCAACCTACACTTTTTCAGGGGAAATGTGCCAATTTTACCACTCCCTCTTTCTTGTTTAGGAGTGAAAGGAAGCAGATGTGACCAATGTGAAATAAACCAGTTACAGAAAACACATACTGCATGAGTCTTCTTACATGAAGCATCTACTTCAGTCACATTCCTGGACAGGGAGAGGCTGGCTGTCAGGGGTTGGGGGGAACTGAGCTGGGGGAATTGCTTAATAGGTTCAGGCTCAGTTTTGCAAGTTGGAGAGAAGAGGTGGGTAGGAGTGATGGCTGCACAGCAACATTAGTGGGCTTGCGACCTCTACACCGCGTCCTCCGCATGGTTATGGCACAGAGCTCTCTGTGGTGTGCACCAGGGCTCTGGTATCCGCCGGCTCCACACCTGCAGGTCTGACTGGGCATCTGTGGAGATGCTGTGCGGTGCTGCTTGCTACTCCTGCCATGGCTGGTCTGTCCTGAACTTGTCATCTAAGCAATACAGCAGGAGAACGGCTGACCTGACAACCACATTGAATGAAGTGTTATTAGTGATCTAGAGACGAGATGAAGTGTAGAGGGGATGTGTGTGTTAGATGCAAGTGCTATACCACTTTATATGTTTGCTTTGTTTTGTTTGTTTCTTGTTTTATGCTCCTCACCACTGGGACCTCACTGCTCTGGGCTGACTTTTGCAGAGAGAGAGCAGGAAAGAGAGAGGTACTATCAGACCACAACTTGCTCCAGTGCAGTGGATGCTGGATTTAACCCAGGTTGCTCACATGGCAGAGTGCGTGATCCAGGTGAGCATTACAGGACGCCTGAGCATCCTCAGAGTTTGGTATCTGAAAGGTTCCTGGATCAGCACCTGCCCCTCCCCACCCCAGGGATACAGAGGGGTAACATTTTAAAGTAATTATATCATAACCTGTTTAAGTAAAGGTGAAGTGACTACAGAGGACCTGCAGGAAGTTAACTGGGCTTTTGGTTGACTTCTAGGGAAGTCTGGAAAGAGATGATGGGCCTTACTAGGCAGGATTCCCAGGGCAGCCCTGAAGAAGAAGGGTCAGCACATCAGTGTTCAGGCATCTTAGTGGGTAATGAGAACTCGGTGCAGCTGATTTAAGTGTAGGATCTCTTCATCCCTGAGAGGCACCAGAAGACATGCCAATCATTATGTGGTGAGCTGGGGCTTTTTAAAACTGTGTGTTCCTTCTCTCAGCTGGAGAGATCCCCTGCTGTATATTTTCTTAGAAATGAGTTTACCAGAATGCGTTTGGAGTCAGCAACCAGAGAGACAGTTTGACTGGGGAGTCAGTTCTCTTTTTTTTAAAAAAAAAAAGGTTTCTAACATGTCTGGGAAGGACACTGGCATACGTGAGAACCAAGGAGGAGGCTGAAAAGGACAGGGGATACATTTCTGCTTCAGCGTGGCCTCTGGGAGTGCGTTGTTTCTCTAAATGATCCTTTGATGAGCGTCTGTAGCACAGAGAATTAACCTTGATTATAGGTCAGGATGCTACCCGGTTGGAGAACTCTGCCTGGCCCATCCTTTGGGCAAGGCAAATCCTTAATCCTTAGGACTGGCAGGATATTAAAGCTCTCCTAAGGACCAGGCAGTGGTGCACTTGGTTGAGTGCACATGTTACAATGTGCAAAGACCTGAGTTCAAGCCTCTGGTCCCCACCTGCAGGGGGGAAACATCACTAGCAGTGAAGCAGTGTTCTCTCTGTCTCTCTGTCTCCTTATCCCCCCCTCATAATTTCTCTCTGTCCTATCAAATAAATAAATAAATAATCATAAAACTTACTTAGGGGCATGTGGTTCAGCTGTTCCAAAGCTTAAGTAAGCTAGGCTCTGGAGAGTCCACTAGGAAAGGTGGTGTTATCCCATCTGACGTTGCCCATCTGAGGTTGAATACATCTGGCTATCTAGAAGTCTTCCATACACCTGATGGCTCTTGTGTGTGAAAGGCAGGGAACCCCATATTCAGATCAAAGGTGCCCCATTGCACAGTCTGGCACTGATTACCAGCTATTCCTTCTACATGCTGCAGGGTTATGGATAGGTTGCCCCTCTCTCTGTGCCTCCTTGGGAGAAGCCCAACCTCTTCCCAGCCAGTCAGGAAGCTTCTGGAAATTGGCCTATTGGATGTCAGACTGCCACCTCCAGTCACAAATCAGGGAATCATGTTGTCACTGCTATAGCCATGAGCCCTGAGTGCTAGAACCTGACAAATAAGTTTCCCTCGGTATGTGCACCTTTCAATTTTGGACCAGAGAAAGCATTCACCATCTCAACTACCCACTTCTGCTTCTCTAGACAGCAACCTAGAAGCTCCTGGTTGGGAGGTTGTCCTGAGCGTAAGTTAGGTGGGTGTGAGGATCTCCATCTATAGGCTGTATACATGCAAAAGTACAAAGGAAAAAGAAAGAGAGAGACATTATTTTAAAAAATGCAAGGTGTTTGCTTCTACTGAAACAAACCTGGGAACAGGTAAATATACTCATCTCCAGCTAAGGAGTATTTTCCTCTATTCCTCCTTCCTTCTACCAATTTGAGACACTCATCTGAAAAAAAATTGTGTGTGTGTGTGTGTGTGTGTGTGTGTGTGTGTGTGTGTGTCAGTCTCACACACAGGGGAGAGGAAATAATGTGATAATTCATGGCTATCAATGGATCTGTGTTCTCACATTAGAATTCCAGGTAATCCTTGTGGACATTCCCCAGGTCCCGCTTTCTGAATTATGTAGAGAACAAGTTCTCAGTTGCTTGGGTGTGTTTTCCTCTCTGTGAAAACATCAGCACCCAGAGAGAGAGGAGGAAAAAGAGAGAGACATATGCAGGTAGTTATGTTGTCATGAGTGGCTTGGAGTGGAAGAGATGATTGTTATCTGGAAGAAAAGGGTGGCAATTATGTATGAATGTGGACAGATAGTTGTAGAAATGATGGTTGGCCCGTGTCTACAACCTTAGGGAAACTGTGGTGGCTTGCAGTGGGAGACTGAAAATTCAGAACTCTGGTGGTGAGAATGGTGTGAAATTATACTCCTGTTGACATGTAATTTTATAAATCAATATTAAATCACTAAAAAAAATTTAAAAAAAAAAACACCAGTGGCACCACTAGATTCTGCAATGAGGACTCCTTCCCAGAGCACAAGACAGTGAACAGTGGCTGAACTCAGCAAGAATGTTTACCTCTTTAGTAAATAGTCATTCTGCACGCACCCTACGATGAGGGCTATTTCCATCTGCCCTTCACTTGCACCTGCATGAAGCTGGCTTTCTCCATTCTCAACAGGAACTTAGCATCTGCCATTTGTGGCAGTCATCATAATCATCAGCACCAAAGCAGCTGGCTTGCTTTGATATGTATGTGTGGCTACTGCTGAGACTCAGCCACTGGCTAGAGGCAGTTCCTGTGTTTCATCCATCCTTACCCCATTGGTGGTGATAATGAACTTGAGTATGGCTTCAAGTTATCCATCCTCTTAACTAGATAAGGGCAGATTTGCTCTGCATAGTTACATCAAATCAGTTGGGGAAAGCATGTATATATACCTTTAAACATAGAACATAAAGAACAAGGGGACAGACAAAACTGATCTCAGCAAGATAGCTCAGCTGGGGAGGGTACCTGCTTTGTCATGAGCAGGACCTAGGTTCAAGCCCAGCCCCCCGCCCACAGGGGAGAAGCTTTGGTGCTATGGAGGCCTTTCCCCCCCCCCTCACTCCCTCCCTCTTACTTTTGCTTTTTCTGTCATATCTTTCTCTCTTTATGTCAAAGAAAAAAAAAAAAAACAATCATCCAGAGCAGTGAGACCTTGACAGTGGGGGGAAAAAGCCCAGACCTAAAATTTATCCCCTAAATGTTAACTACAAAAGAGAGGTTACCAGAGGGGGAGATTGAAGGGGAAACTAAGAGTACAGGAAATTCAATATATAGTAGTGGAGAGATATTACCAGCACTTTTGGTGGCCAGTCTTGGTTTGAGAACTTGCTCTTGAAGAGACATTTCCATTCCTGAAGCATAATCACAATAATGTGAACCAATGTTAACTCATTAAAATAATCTGTGGTAAACACAGTAACTGGTAAAGTATAAATAAAATGGTAGTATCTTGGATCCCTTTTTAAAGACTGTGTGTGTGTGTGTGTGTGTGTGTGTGTGTGTGTGTGTGTGTGTGTGTGTGTGTGTGTGTGTGTTGTTTCGATGGGTTATGTTGTTTTCGCCGGGCTGGCTTCACGGGCGGGTAACAGACAACCAGGGACTCATGGTTGAGCTGTAGGCAGTATCTCTTTATTCATGCAGGACGCAGCACAATCTAAGACGAGCTAAGTTAAACTCAAAGTACAGTACTGTAAAACTCACAATGCTGTCTTTATATATACTTGCCAAGTAAGGTGGAAACAGGATGTGACATAGAGAGGGTGGAGAGAAAAGTGACTGGTGAAAATCAGAGTGTGACAAAGAGGGGGTAGAGCAGGCGAGAATCCTATCACTGAACCACAAATGCCCTGGAGGGAGGGTGGAACTTGTTAACAGTGGTTATGTAAATAGAATGAAGTGGTTATGTAAATAGAATAGTGTTAAGCAGGGGGGATTTAAACCAAATGAAACAGAAGGGGTCTCATGCATACCAACATGAGAGAGAGAGAGAGAACCAGAGTGATACTGTGGTACATGCAATGCCAGAGAGTGAGCTTGAGGCCTCTTGGTTGCTAGTCCAGCACATTATCCTCTGCACCACTTCCCAGGTCACCACTGGATCCTTTTCTAAAGAGAAAAATTCCAGGATCTCATAAGATTCTCCCACCTCAAGCCAATGGCATGCCTTCAAAGTGTGAAACTTCACCAGTGGTGGAGTGATACCATGATGTCTGTCCTTTCTCTTTCTGTCTCTGTCTCTCTGTCTCTCTGTGTCTCTCAACCGAAAGGAAAGAAAGGGGGGGAGGCTACCAGGAGCAGTGGTGTCACACAGTTACTGAAACCTAGCAGTAACTCTGGTAGCAATAAAAATAATACCCCTCCCCACCAAAGCCTTTAAGCCTCACAGGTATTCCGATTCCCTCCAGCTAAGCCGCCTCAACAGGCTGAACGAGTGGAAGGTTCTTGAATGGGGACTGGGAGTTGGGGTTGGGGAGCTGTCTCCACCTGTAGGGAAACGAGGAGGCCTGGGAGAGGGTATCTGCTAGGGACTGACCAGCAGAGTGGGGTTTTTGTCTTCCAGGGGTATCTGTCTGAGGGGTTGGTCACCAAGTGGTACCGTTCACCACGCCTGCTCCTGTCCCCTAACAACTACACCAAAGCCATTGACATGTGGGCGGCTGGCTGCATCCTGGCAGAGATGCTCACGGGGAGGATGCTCTTTGCAGGTACGTTGTTCGCCCCCTCACCCTCCTCTGCGACTGAGGTCTATGAGAAGGAAGAACTGTGTGCTCCAAATCTGCTAGCCACAAAACAGGCTGGCCTTTCTCTCTGCAGTTACACCTGGAGCTTTAATGGCACTACTTTGTGACACCTTGCTGGCATGGCGGGTGAAATACTGCAAATAGCCGTTGAGTAGATGGGTTTTGGAACTCTGGGGTCCACTTGCCCTCGGACACTTTGAGATGGACTGTTAGATATGCCAGTCCTATAAGCTCAGTCCCTTCCTCTTCTTTGCTCCCTGCCTCTGGAGAGCTCATTTGGTGAGGAGACCCCCATAGGGGTTCCCAGAGTCCCAGGTGAACCCCTGCAGGCACTCACTGCAGAGAGGTCAAAGGAACTCCTCCAGGTGCATGCTGGGGCTGCAGGTGCATTCAACAGCAGTACTCATGGGGAGGGGTGCTCACCACTAGCCTCTGGCCCACTGGGATCCCTGAGCACTGGCAGTAAGGGGAAGGTTCTCTGAGTAGCTGGAGCGGGGACAGGGAGAGGATCAGGGATCTTCTAGGGATAGCAACAGTTTGGCTGTGTATTTAACTCTGCCGAGGTGAGTAAAAAGACAAAGCGCAGGGATAAATGGGAGGAATGGAGGTGAGAACAGAGAGGAAGTCAGAGAGGAGCAGCAAGGAGACAGACCTGAGTGACACAAACAGGATTCACACCCAGCAGCCAGCTGATGCCTGCCAGGGGGAAGATGTAAGTTACTATTGTGTTGAATGAATGAATGAATGAATGAATGAATGAATGAATGAACAAATGCTTGTCTCCACCCAATGCCCCCATGATATCCCCACTAGCCTGGCATATCTGTCTTTTCCCTCTGCCCATAGGAGACAAGCATGCTAAGGTACTTCCCACTTCTTTTTTAATTGTTGATGTAGTTATTGTTATTGTAATTGATGTCATCGTTGTTGGATAGGACAGGGAGAAATGGAGAGAGGAGGAGAAGACAGAGGGGGAGAGAAAGAAAGACACCTGCAGACCTGCTTCACTGCCTGTTAAGCGACTCCTCTGCTGGTGGGGAGCCGGGGGCTTGAACCGGGATCCTTACACCTATCCTTGCGCTTTGCGCCACCTGTGCTTAACCCACTGCGCTACCGCCTGACTCCCGATACATACCACTTCTAACTGATGATTTCTGATTTCCCCCCTCCTAACCGGTATCCTTAGCAGGACCCTCTTAGCCCTGAAGTCACTCCTTTGTCCAATGGGGCAAAGAGTGTGCCGAGAGGCATGCAGGAAGAAGTTTGGAAAGCTCTCAACCAAGCCACTGGTCCATCCCAGAGGGAGGCATTTGACAGAAGCAAGTCCCACAAGGCCAAGCAACCCGCCCACAGTCACCCAGCAAGTCAGTGGCAGAGCAAAGAGCTCTGTGCAAGCTACTGGCTCCCAGCCCAGCATAGCCCCCACTCTCCCATGTCCTGTCAGCCCTGCAGGCCAGGCCTCCTGGAGTGGCTCGGGGCTTCTCAACACCCAGCTCTGGGCAACACAGCTGACCATCTGGTGTTTCCTTCCCAGGGGCTCACGAGCTGGAGCAGATGCAGCTCATCCTGGAGACCATCCCTGTTATCCGAGAGGAGGACAAGGACGAGCTGCTCAGGGTCATGCCCTCCTTTGTCAGCCACACCTGGGAGGTGAAGCGGCCACTGCGCAAGCTGCTCCCTGAGGTGAACAGTGACGGTACGGAGTCTGCAGGCTGCACCTGGCTTTCATCTGGGGTTTCTGGGGGGTCGCATAGGTGGTCTCCTCCGCAGGACCAAAGGCCAAGCACACTCCCTAGACGTGTAGGCATGGAATCAAGGGCCCCCTGCCATAGCCATCTGCCCTGGCTACTCCCAGCCTGGGGAAGTCACTGTGTGGACAGACAATATGCACTTTGATTTTTTTTAAAGGGCAATGAATTTATTAGGGTCTAGTCACACGAGACATGGAGTAGACAGGTAAGAGAGAGCAGTTTGACATCAGCATAGAGTTGAGTTTGGAGAATTGTTTAAGAATAGATAACAAGGCTGGGGAAGACAGCAGGATGGACATGCAAACAGACTCTGCTGCCTGAGGCTCCCAGGTCACAGGTTCAATCCTCCGTACCACCATAAACCAAAGCACTGCTCTGCTGAAAAAACAAGATACATCAGTGAGGTAATTGTGACCACGAGCAGTATGGCATTTGTAAAGCCCTTGGTCTAGGACGCTGCCCTGTCACCTCACCTGTTAAACTAGCACTGGGCTTCATGCTACCAGGATGCCCCTATGTTAGATAGGATGTAGGTTCAGTCACTCCTGACAGTGACCCCGAATTCTCAATGATGCAAATAAGTTTTGCTTTGTTTGCCTGTGTTTGGCTTTTTGCAGCCAGGTCTTTGCTGGAGCTTCACACATGCAAAATTCTGCCAATTATGGCAGATTGTATTTTTAGTTTTTTGTTCTGTTTTGTCTCCAAATAGAGACAGAGAGGAAGAAAGAGAAATATCATTCCACCCCCAGTAAAGTTTCTTTTGTTGGGTGGTCCCATGTGGTGGGAGCATTCAGGGGCCTTGAACCTGGGTCCTTGTGTATGGTAAAGTATGTTGTGACCTTCTGGTGAGTCATTTCTAAGTCCCAAGATCAGTTTCTTATCAAATAAAAAAGAAGTCAAAACATATTCTCTCTATATGTGTGTGTGTGTGTGTGTGACACACACACATAGTTTTTATTTATAAAAGGAAACACTGACAAAAACCACAGGATAAGAGGGTTACAACTCCACACAATTCCCACCACCAGAACTCTGTATCCCATCCCCTCCCCTGATAGCTTTCCTATTTCTTACCCCTCTGGGAGCATGGACCAAGGGACATTATGGGATGCTGAAGATGGAAGGTCTGGCTTCTGTAATTGCTTCCCCGCTGAACATGGACATTGACAGGTTGATCCATACTCCCAGCCTGTCTCTCTCTTTCCTTAGTGGGGCGGGAAGCTGGAGAAGCAGGCTCCAGGACACATTGGTGGGCTTGTCTGCCCAGGGAAGTCCGGTTGGCATCACGGTAGCATCTGGAACCTGGTGGCTGAAAGAAAAAATAACATATAAATCCAAGCAAATTGTTGATTAATCATGAACCTAAAGGCTGGAATAGTGCAGATGAAGATTTGGGGTCTCTGTTTTGTAGATAGTTAGTAGTACTATTTTAGTTATATTCCAAAGGGCCAATGACTATATGAGTGTGTTTTGGAGGTGTTTAGGAGGTGCCAGGGCTTGTGCCAGGGCTTGTGCCAGGGAGAGAAAAGGTTTCATGTAGGACATGAACTGGAGGGGCTGAGCCCGGGGGTGGGGAGGCATGCCCCTGTGGAGACTGCTGAAGGCGGAGTCAGGCTCTGGGGTGATGGTGAAAGGGGACAGATTTAGGACTGACCTTAGGGGAGACTTTCTCCCCCCTGGGGATTCCCGGGAGTGTCTGAGCACTAGCTAGAGCACATGCTGTCAGTAAGTGGAGAGAGGGGATGTTCACCTTCACTGCGACCTTCAGGACTAATGCTTTCCAGCTTCACTGCTCACTAGGCCTTTCAGGAATATGATGGTGATGCCGTCAGTGTGGAGTGTGTTAACTCTCTCAGTTCTTTGCCAAAAGTTTTAATGTATTAATAATAGATGGGGCCAAAGGAGTCCAAAGAATGAAATATGGGGGTCAGGAAACAGTAGGTAGAATACATGCCTTATCATGTGAGGACCTGGCTTCAATCCCAACACCACAAGGAAGCCACATGGGCAGCACCAGTGGAGGGAGGGGACTCATGGATGATGGAGCAGTGTGGTATATTGGTGTCTCTTCCTCTCTTTCTCATTCTAAGGACACAGAGTAAGAAAATTGGGGGATGGGTGGTGCCGGGATAGCCTGAGGGTACTTCTTCCCGAGCTAGTGCTCTCTGGCTTGGAGAGAACTCAACTGGAGCCTATCTAGGCTGCTGCGTGGGAGGGATCAGGAACTCGTGCTGCACTAACTTCTGCAGGAGATACACTCTGGAACTCTCGGAGCCGGAAAGCAATTTCCAAGTGTCTTTAATCAGAAGAGCAGCTGTTTTTATACTCTCCAAGTAGGGTGGAAACAGGATGTGATATAGAGAGGTGGGGAGAAAAGTGACTGGTGAATATCAGAGTGTGACAAGGAGGGGGCGGAACAGGCGAGAATCCTATCACTGAACCACCAATGCCCTGGAGGGAGTGCTTTATGTAAATGTAAAAGTGATTTATGTAAATAGACCAAAGCTTTGAATGGGTTCAGTAAATCCCTATGTAGGCATATGGTTAAGCAGAAGCCAGGGGGAGGTGGCATACTACCCAACATCGTGGTGCTTCACCCAGTAGAATGTACACATTACTGTGATTGACCCACCTGCAAGAGGAAAAATTGATAAACAGTGGAACAGTGCTGCAGGAGTCTCTTGGTCTCTCCCTCTCCTTCTATGCATTTTTTTTTTTGCCTCCAGGGTTATTGCTGGAGCTCAGTGCCAGCACTATGAATCCACTTCTCCTGGCGGCCATTTTTTCCATTGTTTATTAGATAGGACAGAAAGAAATTGAGAGAGGAGGAGAAGATAGAGAAAGAGAATGATAGACACCTGCAAACCAGCTTCACCGCATGTGATGCAACCCCCCTGCAGGAGGGGAGCCGGGGGCTCAAACCAGGATCCTTGCATGGGACCCTGTGCTTCGTACTATGTGCGCTTAACCTGGTGCACTGCCGCCAGGCCCCGACTCTCCATTCTCTATAAAAAAATAAATAAAACTTTAAAAAGACAGAAAACATGACTGCTGGGAAGAGAGGAGTCATGCAGGCACAGAGCCCCAGCAATAACCCTGGTAGAAAAGAAGGGAGGGAGAGGAGGAAGAGGGAAGGAACGAAGGAAGGAAACAGGCAAGGAGCTAGAAAACTGGCTGGGAAGCCCAAGACAGCATGGAGGGCACTTAGTGGCACGGTGCATGTGAGAATGCCTGGGCCTTAGTGGCACGGTGCATGTGAGAATGCCTGGGCTTATTCCCCAGGGGAAAAAGGTATAGTGAGATGGGCAGGCCAGGCCAGAGAATTGGTGGGATCGTCCAGACTGGAGCTAGGCAGTGACAGCTGGCCCTGTCCCACACACCTATTTCTTCCCAGTTCTGGGACTTGGTGTGGCTGAGCCTCCATTAGGTCTGCAGCCCTGAGCTTGAAACCATGCTCTGGGCCCTCCAGAGCTTGAGGGCAGGGAGTGATCAGAGTTGCTGCTGCTGAGTGATCTTTCAGACTAGGATTACCAAGTAGCTCTATATCCTCCTGGGAGGCCAGTGACCTTCAGAAGCCATAGATTTCTTGAATCATTGATGAATTTTCCTGCAAAGTGAGCCAGGGATGATGGTGTGAGGGGCAGGGAGATGGTGGGAGCTGAGCCCATCCAGAGTCCCTCTGAGGAACAGCAGCTGAGGCCTTGAAGCTCAGCTGTCTTTCTGCTTCCTATGTCTGGTATGGCCTGATGAGCCAAGTCAAGCAGAGCCTCTGGTGCTGAGAAGTCACGCCAGCTGCATCTGGCCCCAGTAGCACCCAGCAGCCAGCTCAAAGGGCGGTGGGCACTGGCCCTGCTCAGGGAAAGGGTACTTCATAGCTGCTCAGTCAGTGCCCACTCCTCATGCCTGCCAGCCGCTGAAATCTTGACATGCATTCCTACTAGTCAGAACACAGCCACTGTTCAATGGCCCTGGTTATTCCTATAAGGGGAAAGTGGCCCCACCCATCCCCAGGTTCCAGCTGCTCAGGACCACCCCTGCAGGCTGCAGGGGGGGCTTCAACCAGGCTGATGAATACCTTCAACAACAGGCCTGTTGGCTTTTGTGAGGTTCCAAGGGCAACATCTGGTAGAGAACTCAGAACTTAGAGAACAGGGCTCCTCCTGTCCTCCCCTCCCCCACCTCACCACCACACACACATACCCACCACACCTTTCATCTGTTAGGCTTTGCAGTAAAGCTCTGTACCAGTGGCACATGGGAAGAGAGGGTTCCCAGCCCACGAGGCAGACTCAACAAGTTACACATACATGACAGTGATGGAAAGCCAGCATGGAACCGCCTCCAAGGTGTGTCCCACACTGCTAGAGATCTACAATGGAACTGAGCCCCCTTGCAGGGTCCTGCTCACTGCATACCTTCTGGGGGCCCCTTTCCTGCTCTGCTGTCACTGTTCCCTGGGATTGTGGTCACATAAACTCTATGCACCCCAATTCCTGTGCCAGAAACATTCAGCCCAGATCAGAGTCCCAGTCCTGGCCCCCCTCTAACCCACAGTAACTTGAAGCAAGTCACTCAACCCCTGAATCTCTGTGGGTTAAAAGTGTGAAGTCAAAACTGCAGTGCCTGATCTGAGTGTTTCTTGAGGCTAGTGAGAACACCTCCTGCCCCCAGCACTCCTTTCCTTGAGTGCAAAGTACACAGACTGGGAGTGGCCCCCTGCTGGCCAGTCCCCAACTTTGACCTGCTTTGCCCCCAACAGCCATCGACTTTCTGGAGAAGATCCTGACCTTTAACCCCATGGATCGGCTCACAGCTGAGATGGGGCTGCAGCACCCCTACATGAGCCCCTACTCATGCCCCGAGGACGAGCCCACCTCGCAGCACCCCTTCCGCATCGAGGACGAGATGGACGACATCCTGCTGATGGCCGCCAGCCAGAGCCAGCTCTCTGCCTGGGACAGGTGTGACGGGGCTCGGGCTCAGCCTCCTGAGCCCACATCTCCATCCTCCCATTTCCCTACTGTCTCCGGTCCTGGTCCTCTGGGACCTTTCTTTCTGGCTCCCAAGTTGTCTACAGGATGCTCCCCCCCCACACACACCTTGTCCTCAGACACTCCCAGTTCCCAATAGGTGACTGGCAGGAAGCCTTCTGCGCACCAGGGGCCTTCCCTTTGTGCGACAGCTGCCATTCACTCCCTCCCCACCCAGGTCTACCAGCAGCAGTAGCTCCCTGCCCGGACTGGGAATCTGCACTTGGGGGACAAAGTGTATGTGTGTGTGTGTGTGGGGGGGGGGGGTCTGGGTGGTGACACAGCCAGTTGTGCAAGGACCAAGGTTTGAGCCCAAGCTCCCCACCTGCCAGGGGGAGGGGAGGGTGCTTTACAAGTGGTCAAGCAGGTCTGCAGGTCTCTCCCTATGGTCCCTTCCTCTCTCAACTTCTCTTTGTCCTATCAAATAAAAATAGAAAAGAAAAAAAAGAAAGAACTGGCCACTGGGAGTGGTGGATTTCTCATGCAGACTCTGAGCCCCAGGGATAACCCTGGTGGCAAATAAAAGGGAGGGGGAAAAAAGGAAAGAAAGGGCACCAGTGCAAATAGAGCACTGTCACCACTTCCACTCACACAGAGCAGTTGCAGAAGGCCATTGAGCCGCACAGCTAGTCCCTGTCCACCACATGGAGCCTCTGCTACTCTGCACCCACACCAGACCCTGCTAAGCAGCCCCAGACCTCACTCCTGCCAAACTGGGCTGAGCCTCAGAATCCTTCTCAACCTAGTGTCCCTGGAAAGTCACCACCACCGAGTCAGAGAGGTGGGAGATACTTTTTTTTAAAGCACTGTCTGTGTAGGCCTGTGATCATCTTTTGGGTCCCTTCCTGTTCTGATGTCTGCAGATCACACAGCTAAACAGTTGTGTATCATCACCATCTGCTCATCCTGGGAGGAGCACCAGGAGCCGCTCAGTTTAGAAACAAAAGTCGAGGGCTTAGCAACTGGAGTTGTGTGGGGGGGGAGGGCTTGGTGGGAGCCCCACTGCTCGTGGTAGGAATGTGACGGCCAGTTACATAAGTGACAGATGAGCAATTTCTCTGCTTCAGTCACTTGGCAGATTATGGCTGCAGAGTAAAGATGTCACCGAGGGAGGGCCAGGGCATTGTGGCTATTTTGGGGACAGGTTTGGGGCTTGTTGCTGTTGCTTGTTGTGATTGAGGGTTGCCAGCAGATTAATGAAGACTCTCTTCTGCCAAGTCCATGCTAGGCCTGCCCTTGGCCATGTCCCCACGGCCTCCTCCACCCACCCCTACTGCAGCTGGAGACACAAGGCCTTCACTCAGCAAATTTCACCCTAGGAATATTAGGGCTGTGACTTGGGGCTGATGCCAGGCTAATTGGGAGCTGTCCATTAGTGCTAATGGGCTGGGGAACCAGGGTCCTTCCCTTCATGTACCATATCCTTGGCCACTTCTAGAGCTTTCCCAGTATGGAAAGTCCTTCCACCAGTCTCCAATTTGGAGACACCATCAGTGTGTAATAAAGATGACAGTCTTCTTCAGTTCTCCCTTCAAGAAATTTCAGTCACCTTGAGGGTCTCCATGGGAGGAGGCAGGTCCCCCTCTGGGAAGGCCTCCTCCCCTGATATCGTCATCATGTGGGCCACTGCTACCAGCCTGTCTCTTCACACAGCCAAACCCTCATGCCCTGTGGTTTCTCCTGTGTGCATGCAGGTGTCCTGTTCCAGACCAGGTGGCTGCTAGCTGCTGCCTCCTGTGTGCTCCCTGCCCCCATTCCTACCCCCCCCCTCCACTCTGCAGAGAATGCAGGCTCAGAGAGAGCCCTGCACTTCATTTGCTTTCGGCTAGCTTACTTCATCCACTGTGGCTGCAGGACAGTCGACAGCAGGCAGAATGCCATGGCCTTTCCTGAAGGTGGCATCTTTCCACAGACCCCATCTGCTCTGTGTCTACACAGTGCTGCCAAGGATCCAGGACAAGAGTTCTGGCCCTGGATCAACCTTGGTATCATTAGGAGAAGCTCTGAAACCTTACTGATGCAAAGCCCCTTCCCCAGTCCAGACAGGCTGCATTAGAATTGAGGAGAGGGGGATATTCTATTTTTAACCCCCCACCCCAGATGATTCTCAGCCCCAGTCAGAGCTGAGAAGTACTCCTTAGGGCCTTGCTTCTCCAAGTGTGGGCCAAGAAGGCAGCAGTACCTGGAAACCTATTAGAAATACAGACTACCCCAAACCCCCATCCTCTCCCTCTCAGATCCACATTCAGCTTGCCCCAGCAGGGAGGGGTTCAGAGTCTGCATTTGAGTGAGGTCACCGAGTAATCTGTGCACATGCGCACAATTGGGGAGCACTGCACAAGATGATCCAAAGGGCAGGGAGTTTGTCATTTTGCTCATTTCTGTGTCTGGTGACGATGCCTGGCACATAGTAAGTGCTCAAGAAATAACCAAAGGTTATTGAATATTAACAAATACCTGGATGGATCCAATCAACTCCTCTAACTCAGCAGTCTGGGCTCACCATTTCCCTTTTGTTTTAATAATTTTATTAAAACAAAAGGCTAGTGGTGTACAGTACAACTGTTGACACATGAATACAGTTTCTCATCGCCTCCATACTAGATGTCTGCTTACACTCACCCCCCAACTTAGGTCCTTTTGCAGCATCATGCACTAGGACCCCAGAGCCCCCTCCCCCGTACACACCTACATACACACCCAGCTCCTTCCCTGCCTGCCTTCCCCAGAGTCCTTTGCTTTGGTGCGACACACCAAACTTTGCTTTTTCCCTTTTCTGCCCTTGCTTGTGAAGTTCAATGTATGAGTGAGATCATCTTGGTATATTCATCCTTCTCTTTTTAGTTTATGTCACTTAACATGATGCTTTCAATCTCCATCCAAGATGAGGCGACACCATTTCCTTATCCGCCCCCCTTCAGGTGGAAAGCACAGGAGTTGGAGGGAGGGGCGGGGAGGGGGGTGGCTCACAGGGGATCCCTGGGGTGCAGAAGAGGATCAGGGTGTATGAGTCCATCTAGCCCCCACACCTCTGTCAAGCCATAGGCCTGGAAATCCGATCCTGCTTCCTTCTGCACCCACGCAGGTACCCCGTGAGCCTGTCGTCGGACCTGGAGTGGCGGCCAGACCGGTGCCAGGACGCCAGCGAGGTGCAGCGCGACCCGCGCGCCGGCTCGGGGCCGCTGGCGGAGGACGTGCAGGTGGACCCGCGCAAGGACTCGCACAGCAGCTCCGAGCGCTTCCTGGAGCAGTCGCACTCGTCCATGGAGCGCGCCTTCGAGGCCGACTACGGGCGCTCCTGCGACTACAAGGTGGGGTCGCCGTCCTACCTGGACAAACTGCTGTGGCGCGACAGCAAGCCTCACCACTACTCGGAGCCCAAGCTCATCCTCGACCTGTCGCACTGGAAGCAGGCGGCCGGCGCGCCCCCCTCGACGGCGGGGGCGGGCGGCGAGCCCGGGGCGCGCGGGGAGGAGCCCGCCAGCCTCTTCCTGGAGATCGCGCAGTGGGTCAAGAGCACCCAGGGCGGGGCCGAGCGCGCCAGCCCGCCCCCCGCCGACCCCGAGCGCCCCCTGGCGGCCTCCCCGCCCGCCCGCCGGGCCCCCCTCGACGGCGGCGGCGCCAGTCCCCAGTTCGACCTGGACGTGTTCATCTCGCGCGCCCTGAAGCTGTGCACCAAGCCCGAGGACCTGCCGGACAGTAAACTGGGCGACCTCAACGGCGCCTGCCTCGCCGAGCACCCGGGCGACCTGGTGCAGACTGAGGCCTTCTCCAAAGAGAGGTGGTGAGGGCAGAGGAAGGCACTCCAGGGAGCCCGCGCCCACGAAAAACCAGGCCTGACGCCATGGGGCCGCCTTGCTGGCAACCTCCGCCGTCCCTCCTGTCCCCTCTCTGCTGCCTTGGGGTCAGCAGAACACAGCCAGGATCCCAGGAGCGAGAGGAATGTCCGTTTTCTTAAACTGCCTTAATAACTTAGCCTTTAAGCTCTGGGAGTGAGTTTGCGTTGTAGCCTAGTTGGGGCGTGAGAGAGGAGGAGGCAGTTGAAGTGAAGGGGGAGGATCTTTCCTCTGGGCTAAAACTAGAGTCGGCAGGCCCTCCCTGGGTGGCCAGGTGCGGAGGAAGCTTGCAGGCTTAGTGTTGAAACCTCTCATCCAACTGGCCTTGGGTGACCGATGAGGAAGGACAGTGAGGTTTAGAAAGACCAAAAGAGACCCTGAAGGTCAGGGTTGGGACGAGCCTTGCATCCCAGTTTCCTGGGTCACCACACATTATCTTCCTCTGCTGGGGTGGTTCTGGTAGTCACTCGGAAAACTGAGTCCAAGATGTGTCTTCCCTGCCCATCACCTGCAGACCGGCACCATGCTCTTTCACTCTGAGCAGTGTTCCTTCTATCTCCAAATTGGAAACTGGGCCAGTTTCTCTCCCTGAGTCACCAAGCATATCATTTCTGACTTCTCAAGTAGTTAAACACTGTCGCTGGCCGCGCCTTGCATTGGCCCTGCACCTCTGAAACCCTGGTAGAGCTGACCAGCTGGAGTCTGTGGGCGAGCAGCTCCAGAAGCTCCTTCTCCCAGGCCTTGCACCACCTCCTCCAGAGCTTCCTTCCTATGCACTTTGCCGCCCTTCAGTGACTCAGAGACACAGCCCTAGTTGCCCTGGGGACACCTGTCCATTCTGGTGAGTGTGAAGACAGCAGTTCCAAGAATCTCACCACCCTTATACACTCCTCTGCAAGCCACCCAGGGAAGAGTGCTTAGGAGAGGTGCTTTCCCACTTGCCTGTCACCTATTAACCCTGACCTTGACACTGAGCCTCCACCTAGCCCTAGCTCTAAAGAAGCACACTGGGGAGCATGACCTCGGGGCCCAGGGCTACAGAAAGATAGGAAGGTTTAAATGGTAGAGTGGCAACTGCGAACAAAGGTCCTCAGGTGAGCCAGGCACCAGCAAAGGGGCACCACAAGGAAAAATTCAGAGCTACCACCCTGCCTCCCTCCCCAGTTGGATGAGTTTGGAGAATGCAAACCCAGAGGAGCACTGGCACATGAACTAAGTAGCTGTGAGTCTGCACAGCAGGCTTTCTGCGGTAGCAGAATCCTATCTTCTGGAATGTTCTGCCGTTTCTCCACTGCTGGCCAGCTCCCTCTGCCCTGCCCCCCAACTAAGATACCGCGGGAAGTCTAGCCAAGCTGTTCAGCAGAGGGTTCCCCAGCTGGCCTTGGGCTGTGCTCCCCCTCACCTCATCAGCACCTTAAGTACTCCAATCTGCTAACTAGGGTTTATACATTGAAACCTGCAACATATTAGAAGCTTCTATTTAAAGGCAAAGTTCACATTGATTTTTAAACGGGAACTTATGTAAATATGAAGCATCGACTTCCTTTTTTTTTTTTTTTTTTTTTTTGAAAGATGATGATGTCTCCCCCCCTCTTGTGCCATTTGTCCTCAGAGGATGGTTTTGCTTTTTTCTCTTTGCTTTCTTTTTCTTGGTAAAGGAACAAGCTGACCCAGACCAGGAGTTCATACAGAGTTGTCACTACAGAGGAATTGTTACTACTACTCATGCTTTGTTTTTCAATCTGTTCAACTTGATCAGGACAGGCCAAATAAAATCTTACTGGAACGTGGAGTTGTGTATTTTATGTGAGTAGGGTCTCACACATTTGCATAGTATCTGGCCCTCTCTGGCGGTGGTGGCTAATTTATCAGATGCAACCTGTTGTCTCTTTGCTCCCAGGAGAGCCTCTGCTTTGAGGAAGGATAGAAGGAAGATTCTACCTTGAAGATAACCCAGAAAGCGGTTCTAGAATTACCCAAGGCAGACCTGCTGTTCATGTTATAGATTTCAAACTGTCTCCTGGGTACCCTACACTCTGCTCTGAACTCTTAACTGCCTCTCTTTCCACAGCAAAGACCCTGTGGCCTCAAAGCCTGCAAGATTTATTATGCAATCTTTTACAGAAAAAGCTTGCTGACCCTTGGCCTAAGGCACCATGTGGTTTCGTCTTCTCGGTGAGTAAAACTTGCCTTGTCTTTCCTTGTCACCGACATTCTAGTTCAGAAATGTCAGCGTTTCAGAATGTCATTTACTTTTCCATTATTTGCACTGAGGAGACATTATGCCAGAAGTCCTCGTTAAAAATCTCTTAGCTGGAGTGGTTAGAACAGCAAAGAATGGGAGTCGGGCTGTAGCACAGCGGGTTAAGCGCAGGTGGTGCAAAGCACAAGGACCGGCATAAGGATCCCGGTTCGAACCCCGGCTCCCCACCTGCAGGGGAGTCGCTTCACAGGCGGTGAAGCAGGTCTGCAGGTGTCTATCTTTCTCTCCTCCTCTCTGTCTTCCCCTCCTCTCTCCATTTCTCTCTGTCCTATCCAACAACAACAACGATAATAACTACAACAATAAAACAACAAGGGCAACAAAAGGGAATAAATAAATAAAATATTTTTTTTTAAAAAAGAACAGCAAAGAAGAAGCTCAGTTTGAAGGTTATGATTTCTAGTGGAATTACTAAGCTCCAGGTAGAAGGGTCTTATTTTAATGTCCCCAACTGCCTGGTTTTAAGTCAGATTTCAGCCAGGGTACATAAAACAGCATCTTCTCGTACTCAGATGGAATGATTGAGAGTCTTAGCTCTCTTGCCCAAGTAATAGCCTGTTCAGGTAATAACCTTGCCCTCGCTCATTTCTCAGCGTATGTGAATATGAACAGTAGATGGGGGTGTGTAGGTGATCTAGTTCAAGTCCCCTTCTTTGGCAGAAGAATTATCTAAAGTCCAGAGCTGTCACAGGGTTAGTGGCACAGCTGTAATTTGGGCCCATACAGTCTTTCCAGAACCAAACTCAACTCAGCCCAGCTGGTGTACAGGTGCTGGGACCGAGACTTGAAGGAACAATTCAGCCCTGGGGATGAAGCAAAGACAAACAGCAAAAGAACAAGAGCCTGTGCTCCATTACCCGGATGCTGGAGACCTCGTCTCTGGCTGCCTGGAGTCATGGGACTGACTTTAGAAATATCTGTTGCTCTTCCAGATAGCTCACCCCACCCCCACCCCTGCATGATCCAGATGCTAAGTATAAATGTGCACTGGTGGTTAGTTTTTAGGTTTTGTCATTGTTGTTGTTTCAAAAAGCAAACCATTTGACAAAGAATCCAATGCAAGTGGTTTGGAATTGGGAGAAGTCAGGGCATATAGAGGGTAAAGAGAAGTGTCCGAGAAGGGGAGAAAGACAAATAAAGGCTGCAAGTCTTCAAAGTGGTCAGCCCACCTCAGAGCCCTCCCACCCCTCCAGTCCTTGACCCGTAACCAGTCTCCAAGGCTGTTACTTCCTCAGCACCTCTAGCTAACCTGCACTGCAGCAGCCCAGGCTCCACTGGCCAGAGAAAACCCACAGGTTCAAGGACACAGGTGTAGGCAGCAGAACTGGGCAGGTGCATGTAGACATGAGGACCAAGGGACATGGGAAGGGCACCAACAGCACCCACACATGTGAATGGTGGAGTTTACCATGAAGGCTGGGCCCAGGCAGAAAACATCTGCTTAGTGCCGGCAGTACACTTGGGATTTTCTCAAACCTTCTCCCTTCCTAGAATAAAAACTAATGATAAGGCAGGAAGTATCAGGAAAGTGGGGTGGCATAGCGGATGGAGTACTGGTCTCTCAAGAATGAGGTCTTGATTCTTGGCAGTGCAAGTGCCAGAGTGATGTCTAGTTCTCTTTTCCTTCTCTTCTCCTATTAATAAATTAAATATAAAAAATGAAAAGAGGACTGGGGAGTGGGGAGAGAACATAGTAATTATGCAGACGGCTTTCATGGCTGAGGCTCAAAGGGCTCAGGTTCAATCCCCATCATCACCATAAGCCTGAGCTGAGCAGTGCTTGCTCTCTATATCATTCTTTCTGTATCTCCTCATTAAAATAAAATAAAATATATTAGAAATGTTTTTTAAAAATAAAGATAGAGTAAATAAGAAGAAATAAGAATGGTGGGAAATGCTACCTAATTTGAGCTGTTTCCCAAGCAAGATTTCCTTTCAAGTCTAAACATCCCAAGCCCATCTCCAGTGTGCCCACCTCCAGTTTCACTAAACCCTCTCTGGAGTCATCTATTTCTGTCTCTGTTGAGCAGTTTTGATATTCAACCAGTGCAGATCTTTACCTACTTGTGGGCCTGTGGGTCAAGCATAAGAGCTGTATGTTCTTATTTGGATCATTTTGGTTCTTAAGATGTGAATTTTGCCTCATTAATTACACTAAAGTCACTAAAAGTCCACCCAGATTTTTGCCATTCCAGATCTTACAGTTCAGGGTGATTAGAATTCACTGATATCTCTCTCTCTCTCTCTCTCTCTCTCTCTCTCCCCAAGTTCTCAACTAACTGGTACTTTACCCTATCAAATAAGAAGGGGGGTGGAGGATGACTGCTGAGAGGGTAGATTTGTCGTGTAAGCACCAAGCCCCAGCGATATTCCTGGTAGCAATAAAAAAAAAAAAATCTCTTACTTAATGACTCTACATGTGCATGGCTTTTTTTTTTTTTTTTTTACAAAGAAGTAGAGAGAGTGAAAAGGACACTACAGCACTGAAGCTTCCCACAGGGCAGTGGGGACAGGGGTTAAAGCTGGCTCATGCACAGGGCAAAGCAGCCCACTATTTTGGTGGCCTTATATGTACATGTCTTATTTTACTTTAGTTTACTCGTATTTGTTTCTTTACTTTTTAATTGGTGCAGACATTTATTTATAGATGGAGACAAAGAGAAGTTGTGAGAGGAGAGAAGGTGATAGGGAGAGAAAGAGACACCTGACACCTGCTGCACTGCTGCGCCCCCGTGAAGTTTCCCCTGCAGGTTGTGTGTGCCTTACTGTTTCTCGGTGAGTAACAGAGAGACTGGGCACTTCATCCTAGGTTGATCTTCACAAGAAACAAAGAAGCAGATGTCATTAGACCCACCTTACAAATGAAAAAAAAAAATGGAGGCACCAGAAAACGGAGGCACAAAGAAGTTAACTGACTAGCATAGCAACAGGCAGAGTAAGAGGGCCAGGAAAGCTGGATTGGAAGGTAATGGCAGAGCCTGGTAAACTGGATTAGAAGGCCAGCTCTGCCATGGACTGATTGTGTGGCCTCAGACAATACAGGTTGTACACCTTTCTATACTCAGTTCCCTGTTCTATAAAGTGGAAATAGCAACTGTAACACCTATCTCACAGAAAGATTGTGAGAACTGAATCAATCAAAAGATGTAAAACACACAGCAATACAGCGCTTGGCAGGTAGAGAACCCTGCTGCAGGATGATGGGGAAAGTTCTCAGCTAAGGGAGAGACTGTTTTGCAGATGCCTGTCAGAGGGAAGTGAGGGACTGTGCCCATGTGCCAGCGACTCTACTGCAAGCCATAAATTCTCCCAATAAAGTGATTTTAAAAAATGAAAAAGGACAGAAAGGAAAAACAAAGTGAAACTTGGAGTGGGTGTGGTGTATTGCAATAAGGCAAAGGACTCTGGGAAAAGAGAGGAGAGGCCCTTGGGGTCCTGGTGCATGATGGTAGAAAAAGACGTAAGTTGGATGTGAAAAGTGATGTGAAGACACCTATCACGGAGAAGTGAGAGCTCATACCCTTGTGTCAACAGCTGTACTGTAAACTGTTAATCCCCCAAAAGAAAAATATAAAAAATGAAAATGTTAAGTTATATAACTGCTTGGTGACTAATGAAGCACAACAATGTCAAGAGTAAGTGGTGGCTCCATACGTGTCAGCTAGGGCTGCTTCTGATGCTGCCTGTTATCTAGAGTTCTTTCATTATTCCGCCACCAAAGAGTGGGGTCTCCCAACTTCCTCACCAAAAAACAAACAGCAACAACCAAAACCTACCTCTGGCATATTTTCCCAGCTCACACCTTCCTTCTCTGAGTGGACTCTCCCATATGCAAGGGAAGCCCCTGCACCCATACTGCTGTTGTGGCCTCTTCCCTTCCTGCTTGCACCCTGCCATGGTACTGGACTGGGGTGCATACCTCTGCTAAGATGATCTGATCATAATTCTCTGCTCAGAGTTTTGACTCAAGATACAGAGGTGTGTGCCAACCTTCATTTCTGCTTGACCTGAGAATAAGTCATCTTCAAAACTGTGGGTTGATTAAGTTTGTTGTGTGTCTTTAATCACAGAAGAATAAGATGGTAGTGGAGAGAAAGAATAGAGACCCTCTTCCTGTCCCCCAAGTGTCTTGATGAGATCTTCTTTCCAATCGTCTTCAGAAAGCAGACTGAGCCATTGAGTGGACCCTGCAACCTGTGGCTGGGAAGAGCCTTGATTTGGCTGCTACCCTTGGGCCTGATCCTTGCCTGTAGGAGCTCTGCATTCAGTACCCATAGCTGAAGCAGATGTAGGACAGACTTATCCAGTGTCCATCCACATTTGAGCACAGGCAGTTTATCACAGTGCCCCCCCCGCCCCAGAAACAGAGCAAAGAGAGGGAGCAGAACAGCTCCATACAGTGAAGGGTTGTGGGAAGACTTCAGACAAGCTCACAGCTGGGTGAGAACTGGGCTAACTGAATCAGGGAAGCAGAGAAATGAACGCCAACTGAGAAGGGAAACTGTAGAGGGTGGGGGTGGGGGGGGGGCAATTTCATTGCTTCCATCATTCTGCCTTGGGCTGGTGACCGAAGCAGGGCAGAGGTCAGTCAATCAAGAGAAGTCCCTTTGTCTTTGTCTGTACATAGGGTTTGATACTCTCACCAGGAACACACAGTGATCAAGCAAGGACAGCTACCCATGGGTGTAATTAAACTCCATCCAAATCTGTGAGCTTAAGGGTTTACGCAGCCAAAGAATGTCCCTTCCCATAAGGAGAAGAGCCACAGCTGCTTTTACCAAGTGGGTCTCATTAGGCTAATTACATAATGCTGGAGAGCACTTTCAGTGCGCTCAAGGAGTCTTAATAAAATGAGGGGTGTTTGAGCAGAAAGGGATCACCTAGTGAGCCCAACCCTCACCCCAGAGAGAAGGCTGTTTGCTCAGGGAGGCAAGGTGACAGGCACAAGGTCACAGAGCAAGCTGGCGGTTCCTGGTTCATCAGCCACTTCTCTCCCCGCCTCAGTGCAATGCTCTGTCTTCATTCATTTCCAACAAACTTACCTCTGGAGGCTGAAAGTCTTGCTTTTCTTGACTTTCCTGGAGGCAACCCTTTAGCCATGTAGATCTGAAGAGATGTTTCTTGAAAGGTTTTTCAGTACCTAAGGACATCAGAAGAAGAAACTCTCTGCCCTCTTTATTGGCTTTTGAATTTAGATGACATGCTGGAACGGCAGCAGCCATCTTGAGATCATGAAGCAACCAAGCAAGGAACAGAAGGTCAAATCAACTGTGGAGGTGAAAAAGAGGGCTGCTGAGCCTAAGCCTATCCAAGACCTACCTGCACTCCTCTCCCCCGACCCATCCAAAGGAAACAACAAATATCCTAACAACTAAACCGCTCAGTCTTCAGTTTTGTTTTCTCACTTGCAGTTGAAGACATCCAGTGAATACAAGGCTTATTTGAAGATCCCCAACTCCCCTCCCCCATAAATGTCTTGCTCTCCTTTTTCTAACACCCACAGTTGGTAAACTTTACTCTTTACCTGTTTCTACATTGGATGACCCAGAGGCATATTTTTACCCAGTGTTATGCCTTTGGCTGCATACAACCTGCTTTTTCTAGGATGTATGAGCACAAGTTTCAACCCACAGTGAGTGTTTGAGCTCTGTTAGACTTGGCAGCCGTCATACAGCGGCTGGCACTGTCTCTAGAGAAGACTCACTGCATTAATTTTACAATGGCCTTAGCTTATAGGTCTCTGACCAGCCTCTCTCCAGTTCATTTCCTGAGATATTTGTGACCCCTTAGTCCTTCTCAGCAACAGCCACCATCCCTGCTTTCCATGTGCGTTCCTGTCTCCTACCTTCACATTTTCTGGGAAGAACTCCCAGAAGCATGACCCATTGAATATTGTGATTTCCAGCCTTATTCACCTTCCAAGTGAAGGTTTAGGAACAGCTCTGGCTAAAGAGAACATGAGGGCCGAGTGCAAGTCCAGCCCACACAGCCACAAGCTCCCATTCTATACTGCTGCCTAAGCCATCCCACCTTCAGACATGACTCAAAGCTAAAAACCACAGATGAGGGAGAGGCATCATTCTCAGCCATTTTATGTATTTGTGTATTTATTTATTTATTTATTTATTTATTTTGGCCTCCAGGGTTATATCTGGGGCTCGGTGCCTGCACTATGAATCCACTGCTCCTGGAGGCCATTTTCCCCACTTTGTTGCCCTTAGTTGCTGTTATTATTGTTATTGTTGCCATTGCTGCTGTTGTTGTTGGATAGGACAGAAAGAAATCAAGAGAGGAGGGAAGACAGAGGGAGAGAAAGACAGACACCTACAGACCTGCTTCACCACTTGTGAAAACAAAAACACTCTCGCCCCCAACTTAGGTCCCTTTCCACTACCATGCACCAGGACCCCCAGTCCGTTCCCATCCTCCCTTCCCCAGAGTCCTTTTGCTTTGGTGCACCACCAAACTCAGCCCAAGTTTGACTATGTTTCCCCTTTCTGTCTTTGTCTCTTAAGTTCCAACTTATGAGTGAAATCATTAGGTATTCATTCCTTTCTTTTGGGCTTATCTTACTTAACATGACTCCAAGTTCCATCTAAGATGAAGCAAAGAAAATAACATCATTTTTAATGGGTGAGTAATATTCACATGTATATCACAACTTTCTTAACCTAGGAAAACAAAACCAAAAATAAACTTTTCTCTACCTTCACCTCTTGCCCTGAAAGATGTCCTTGCCCCATACCTTAGGATCTCAGGGTATCCCCAATCTATAATGTTCAGCAAGTCAGATGCAAGACATGTTGTTAGAATCAAACACACATCATATTTCAAAAACTTGGCACACAGCTCAAAAGAATGCAACGTGGATCTTACTTATTTCCCTTGATTATATTTTGAAATTGTGAAATTTTTACTTTGTATTTAAGTACAGTAAAATTAACTTCACCTGTGTCTACTCTGTTTTAGTCTCTCTCTCTCTCTCTGTGTGTGTGTGTGTGTGTGTGTGTGTGTGTGTGTAAGAGAGAGAGAACAAAGCACCACTCCTTCATATGTGGTGCCAGGGATCAAACCTAGGAACTCACACATGCAAGGCACGTGACCTACTGCTAGGCCCCCTTGCCAGATCTCGTTTTACATTTGTAAATCTGTATGGCTGCATGTAAGTTTGGAATTGCAGAGGTGACCTGTATAGTGCTTCTCAATGGCCAGTTCAGTTCTAGATTATTATGGACTGAGTATGACCCATAATTATTAAATATTTTTATTTGATAGAAAAGAGAGAAATTGAAAGAGGGAAGATGAGATGGAGAGGGGAGGAAGGGAGGGAGACAGAGAGATAGAGAAAGAGAGAGAAGGAGAGAGAGAGAGACCTGCAGCACTGCTTCACCTCTCATGAAGCTTCCCTCCTGCAAGTGGGGACCAAAGGCTTGAACTGGGTCCTTGCACATGGTAACCAGATGCACCACCACCCAGTCTCTTATTAATTCTTTTGTAATAACAGTTCATTTCAAGGAGGCTATCCTCTTCTTAAACTAATGGATCTTTAAGGGAGGGAGAACTGTAAGTCCTGGGCCAGGGTCACAGTATAATGGTTATGCAAAAAGATTTTTTTTTTGCCTGGGGTCCCAGTGTCCCCAGGTTCAGTCCCCACAACACCATATGCCAGAGCTGAGTAGTATTCTGGCAAAAGAAACAAGCACACACTCAACTCCATGACCTATTCAGCCTTTTCCTTTTCTTTTATCTTCTTTTCTTTCCTTTTCCTTTCCTTTTCTTTTGGGGCTGAATGGGGGGAGGGTAGATCCTTGCAAATCATACCACAAAAGTGTTGTTGGCCTCTTGACTTACTTGCAACTCCACTTAAATGTCCTAAAACAGAAAAGTCATGTTTACTAAGCAGTTCCAGTTGCCTTTTTCCAAATATGAAGGAAACAAGCAGACCATCACCATAGACAGGGCTAAACATACGCTCTTAGGAAATCAAGAATCAAGGTTCCGCTCTGCACTTCCCCACACTTTATTATCTCATCTCTTGGCCCAACCAGTTTCACTCCACTGAGCGAAATGTCCTTCTACTTCCTCTGAGTTGGGCAAAATCAGTCACCAAAGTCATCAGAAGAGAGTGGAGAAGCAAGATGACCTGCTTCTCCGATTATAGGTAATTTATCTTCTCTGCAGTGATGCCAGACATTGCATTTTACACGTGAGTCCCGTGGCTCTGAGCTGTGATTTATTTATTAGACTTGACTAGGACATGAATCTGCCTTGTGTGCACAGAGGAAATTTCAGTCTGAATCAGAAAGTGGAAGAAATGGCACTCAGGGTAGCAAAGATTTTATGAAGAGTGAGCCTCCTCACTCTCAAGGGCTGGCAAAGTTGGGTCAATAGCGACTAAACTCTCTTAGGCTAATTCGTAATTACAGAGATATGTATATTTGGAGGATTGTGAAAATAAGATGTCACCCCCTAGAAACTGAATGGAACCCGGTAAGATTTTTTAAAAAAAAGACAACGGGAGAGAGCTCTCCCAAGATCATAGCTATGGGTTGACTATGTATTTTTTTCTCAAGTTTACATTATTTCAAGTTCAGTGTTTCAATTCTTGATATTCTATTTATGAGTAAGACCATCCATTTGTTGTCCTTTCTTTATCCTCTCCCCTCTCAGATAAGAGAAATAGCCCCTGACTTCCTCAACTGTTCTCCAGAATCTCTTCCCACTCAGTGATAGTGCCAAGTTTCCTATCAATAAAGTTGCAGATCCCAGTGGAATTGGGGATCAAAGCCCTCTGGTCATCTTCTCCTAACATTTTCCCCTCTGGAAGTATAGACCAAAATTCTTTTTTTGGGGGGAGGGCAGGGTGGGATTTGGGGAGGGATAGAAGGAAAGAGTTATGGCTTCTGTAATTGCTTCTTCGCTGGACATGGACATTGGCAGATTGATTCAGACCCCCAGTCTGTTTCTATCTTTCCCTAGTGGGGAAGGATTCTGGAGAAGAGAGATTCTGGCTCATATTTGGTGGATCATCTGCCTAGAGAGGTCAGGATGGGATTATAGTAGCATCTAGAACTAGGGATGGTGGCATTTTCTTTATCTAAAACTAGCAGGATGACAGATCAGCCATTGGTATTCAGGGCCTGGAGTCCCAGAGATTGACGCTTGAAGGAGCAGGCAGGGCTGGCACCTCAGAATCAAGCTCAAAACTCCATACTCTCCACTCAGCCTTAGTGTCAGACATGGACCTGATCCCCTGAGCCACAGGAAGTCTAACACTATCATATCAGTTTTCTTCTGAAGCGGAAATACATCCTTAAGTGCCATTCACAGCTGTGACAATAGAAAGAGTTAGTACTTACACCAACCTCTAAATAGTGTGAGAATTTATATGGGGCAGAATTGGGGGAAGACAGAGAAACCAGGAGCTGGGTTTAGGGAGAAGCAGGAAGGGACTTGTGGGGAGCTTCATATCTTCTTGCCTCTGAGACCATGGTCTTAGCAAATTTCCTTCCATAGCTCATAATCAGTCTTAACTGCTATCTATTATTTTGAATTCACTCATTCATTCATTCATTCATTCATTCACTCACTTATGTATGTTATCAATGAGACAGAGAAGCAGAGTATCACTATGGCACATGTGATGATGGGTTTAAACTCAGGACCCAATGACTGTGAGTCCAGTGTCTTACCCACTATACCACTCCATGGACTGCATTATTTTGAAAGGAACAACTATTGAGTTTCCACTAGTTAATTTTGTTTTAGCTAATTAACTGTTCCATTGGGGAGAGGGGAGAGGAGGGAGAGGGAGAGGGAGAGGGAGAGGGAGAGGGAGAGGGAGAGGGAGGGGAGAGGGAGAGAGAAAGGAGAGAGAGAGAGAGAGAGAGAGAGAGAGAGAGAGAGAGAGACCCTGTGTGCAGGACAACAGAGTTATCATCAATCTCAGATCACTTTCTCCCTCCAAAGGGCATGTTAGAAAATTCTACCTTGGGCTGGCAAAATAGCTCATTTGGACAGTGTGCTGCTCTTTGTCATGTATGAGGTTCAGGTTTGAGCCCAGTTCTCACTGCACTGAAAGAAGCTTCTATACTGTGGTCTCTCTCTCTCTCTCTCTCTCTCTCTCTCTCATCCCCACCTGAAATACTGGCTCGTTCCCAGATGTGGCCAGAGCTTATACTGTCTGCTTTAGTACTGCCCAGTTTACTAGCTCTACTCTGCTCTGCTCTGCTCTGTTCTACTCTGCTCCACTTTGCTCTGCTCTGCTCTGCTCTGCTCTGCTCTGCTTTGCTTTGCTACCAGGGATCAAACCAGGGAGAGACACCACAGTACCTGGTATTCATATAGTGACACAACCCCTCTCATGTGGTGCTGGGACTCGAACCTGGGCCAAGTGCAGGTTTCCTTCTCTAAGGAGATGATGGTCAAGGATTTACAGCACATGCAGCATATGAGGGAAGAGGAATTAGGGTGGGCTCATGCCTGGGTGGGGGCTCCCATGTCCACAAACAGTTCTCTTTGCAAAAAAGTCTCCATGGCAACAAGAGCCACGGGGGTGGGCAGCCAGGCTCACATGCCAGCTCTGCTGGTGATATGCCCACTCTGGGATGGTCACGGTGCTTATTGTTGTGGGTACAGCACAAGCAGAGTCCAGCCACTCTCCCCTGGGCAAGAGGAGGCGGGGGCAGCATGTCTGCTTCAGTGTTTCCAGAATCACCATTGGACACAGGCTAAGTCCCAAGTTACCTTGATGTGGGGACTGACGCTTTCCATCTGCCGCTCCTGGGAAGCCAGTGGACTCAAAATTGGATCAAATTACCAGGAACTGTGAAAAAACTATTTGGGGATACTGGGAGGAGGGAAATGTCTGGGTAGAGAGGAGAAAGAGGCAGGAAAAAGCAGGCGGCAGCTGCTGCAAAGGCCTAGAGGAGGAGGTAATGAGATTTGACCACACTGGGCAGAGACAAAGGGCCAGGCAGGAGGGGCTTCCTGTCTGCTGAGCACCTGCACCAGGCTGGGAGGCAGGGGGCCAGACTCACTTCTGACTTAACCTCACCCCTGCCTGTTCTGCCTCCCAAATGCTTCTTCTGCTCAGCTGACTTTTGAGCTGGCCTGCTAGGTGAGGTCTCCATGGTATGATTTCAAAAGTTTCACACATGAAAGCAACCTGCCCACTCATAGGCATTGAGAAGAATGCCCACTAGCAAAGACCTCTGCTCCTTTGAGGAGGGAGCTTCGGGACACTTGTCACCTGTCAAATGGCCAGTAGAGTTAGTGCCCTTAGGAAGCCACTCCCCACACACGTACACACACACACACACACACACACACACATATTACACACACATTTTATCCCTTATCAGTTCTTTGCACCTGTATTAGCCTCAGCTATAGGTCTTAGAGTGCTGTGGGGGAGGAGAGAAGATGGTCCCAAGAGTAGCTGGGAGAGCCTGAGATTAAAGAAGTGGAGAGAGAGAGAGAGGTGGGGCCAGGTGGTGGCACACCTGGTTGAGCACACATATTACAGTATGCAAGGACCTGGGTTCAAGCCCCCAGCCCCCCACCTGCAGGGGGAAAGCTTCACAAGTGGTAAAAGCAGGGCTGCAGGTCTCTATCCCTCTCTGTTTTCTCCTTCCCTCTCAATTTCTCACTGGCTCTATCCAATAAATAAATAAAGATAGTAAAAAAAATTTTTTTAAAGACTCACCTAAATCTCACCTAGCACCAGCTACCCAGGAGCATGTTCCCATGTGAAACAGACCTCTACTCAACTTGCTTTTCTGTATTTATCCCCAGGACTATTTGACCTTGAGTATCTCTAAGAGCACACACTCTGCCAGCCTCCTTAATCTGCAACCTGCCCTGCTGTAGCTGAGGATGGACATCTATCTGGGCACATGCAGAACAGGCCCACCATGTGGGAGAGAAGCAGAGTGTCTCATGCCCTTGGAACTGGGCACCCACAGAAGGCTGCACTAGGCATCTCTCTTTAGCACTTTCTCCAGCAGGCTGGCCTCTGCTTCTTCCTGTCTTCTCCCTCTGCCTCCCCAGACCCCAACTTTCAGACATAGCACCTAGATCAAAATTGGGGGGAAACGTGAAATGAGCAGAAACCACCTGCCCTCAGCAGGGAGGGAAGCTGAGCCGGTGAAGGTTGTGGTCTATGGCAGGCAGAGGTTGAAGTGATGCTCTGGTCAGGCGGTTCCCTCTCACATGGACATTAAGAACAGCTGGAGGCCAGGAGACATCTGACAAATAGCTAGTGTCAAGCTGAAGCTTCCCAGGGCTCAGAGTCTCATCAGGCTGCATGATCTCCTGTGTCTTATTTCTGACCTGCAAAACCAGAACAAACAAAGCAGCCAATGTTGTGGTTTCCTTCCAGCTAGTCAATTTGTAAACTGACCAGAAATTCTGGTAAGACATGAAGACAGAGACTATGGATCTCCAGGACAAGGAGACAGAGTCATTGCCATAGTCACCATGCCAGTATGAATTTAAGCCCATATCTCCTAAAAGAGACAGACCGAAATCACAGTCTTTCATTCAACCTTGGCTAGAAATTGTGAGAGAAAGTAGAATCTCCAAGTCCCAATTAGCCATTGCTAAAGAAGAATCCTGGTAGGGGAGGTGGTGGTGGTGAGAGTATTGATACAGGTGCTCCAAAGAACTTAAGTCCTAGAGTATCCATTAAATTTTATTAAGTAGAAATGTAAATAGTGAATATTTACACACCAGTGAACAAAGATCATAGAGAATTGTACCCACACTCTGTATCTTGTCTTCAGAGTTGAGATCATACCAAGTTCGCTAAAAAATGTACAGAGATTTGCTGTAAGATTAAAAGGTTTACTCTTATACTGCCAAGGATTTTAACTTGTAATATCAAGACCAATATGTTTGTTTTATGGAAAATATTTTAAAGAATGTTTATTGTAGAAAATGGTGCTTGTTATTTTGATGGTAAAAGCTAAATTTGCCCTTGGGAGTCTATTTTTTCCCAGCAATCTTGGTGACAAATTAATTCACTATGATAGCACCTGTAGGCTTCCCTTAATGCAACCCATCTAAAATGATTGAACTAGTTTTCTTAACACTTGGAATATATTTATAGCGGCATTTTATTTATTTATTTATTTATAAAAAGGAAACATTGACAAAACCATAGGATATGAGGGTACAACACCACACAATTCCCACCACCAGAACTCTATCTCATCCCCTCCCCTGATAGCTTTCCTGTTCTTTAACCCTCTGGGAGCATGGACCCAAGGTCACTGTAGGATACAGAAGGTGGAAGGTCTGGCTTCTGTAATTGCTTCCCCGCTGAACATGGGCATTGACAGGTCGATCCATACTCCCAGCCTGTCTCTCTCTTTCCCTAGTGGGGTGAGGCTCTGGGGAATTGGAGCTCCAGGACACATTGGTGGGGTTGTCTGTCCAGGGAAGTCTGATTGGCATCATGCTAGCATCTGGAACCTGGTGGCTGACAAGAGAGTTAACATACAAAGCCAAACAAATTGTTGACCAATCATGGACCTAAAGGCTGGAATAGTGCAGATGAAGAGTTGGGGGGGGGACCCTCCATTTTGTAGAGAGTTAGTAGGCATATTTTAGTTATATTCCAAAGGGCCTGTGGCTATACTAGTTTTTTTTTCCCCCTGAGCCTGAAATCTGATATGCCAGTACATCCAAGTTATTGTCTGGGGAGATGATGTCATGGCTAGAAAAGGACCAGAAAGCTGGATCAGGGAAGAGAGTAGCTTAAAGGTACATTTCTTTTTGAAACTTGCATTTATTATCAAAGTGGCTCTGATACGTTAACCTTAACCACAATTTGACAGGGTGATCTTCCTGACCAAGCTGTATGAATTCAAGCTACACATTACTTCATAAGTTTAATGAGTGTGTACCTAACTCAGAGCCAGGGTGGCATTCACTTGATGGAATTTGACTGTCTACCTGTTTGACTTTTCCTACATTCCATGAATTCATGTGAATCCATCAAAATTGCACTTAATTGGGTTACAAGACTGGGAGAGACCACGAAGTCTTGTGACAGACAGTTCACCACCTTGGCGGCTACATACACTTTGTACCTGGGTGCAAGTCAGTGTAGACCTGATGGAGATCTATCTGAAATGTAAGTGTGAAAATGCTGCCACATAAGAATTACAGTTCTAAGTATTTATCCTATAGTGAATTTCCATGTTGATTAAATGACCAGGATGTTAATTGCAACACACTTGGTAATAATAAAATATGGTACCAGGGGGAGACTCAATGCTCTGCTAGGTAGAAGACAGGTTAAATAAATCAAGTATGGCTACACTGTGAAGCTCTGTATTTATATAAACTTTTTAAATATACATATACATTTTTATTTATAAAAAGGAAACATTAACTAAACCATAGGATAAGAGGGGTACAACTTCACACAATTTCCACCACCAGAACTCTGTATCCCATCCCCTCCCCTGATAGCTTTCCTATTCTTTAACTCTCTGGGCGTATGGGCCTAAGGTCATTGTGGGATGCAGAAGGTGGAAGGTCTGGCTTCTGTCATTGCTTCCCTGCTGAACATGGGTGTTGACAGGTCAATCCATACTCCCAGCCTGTCTCTCTCTTTCCTTAGTGGGGAAGGGCTCTAGGGAATCGGAGCTCCAGGACACATTGGTGGGGTTATATATATATATAAGCTTTTTAAGTAAAGCTGCTTTCTGTGTTCTAAGATTCAATGCACAGTGAAAGGAAGTAGCTTGTAAACCAGTGTAATGCTTCCATTTGAGTCATAAAAATTTCATATATTTGTGTTTTTATACATACATAGAATATGCCTCAAAAGATGGCCAAAAGCTGTTAATGAGTATTTTATTTAATAATTTTTTGTAATAAAAATATTTTTATTTTATGAGAGGGAGAACTAAGAGGATTTAAAAATACTTTTTTTTGTCTTTTCTCTCCCCATCCCTTTTTTCTTTTTTTGTCTTTACCAGGGCTTCAGTATTCCAGACTAACTTTTTCAGATAAAGGGAGTGAGAGAGAGAGGAGAGAGAGAGGGAGAAGGAGAGAGAGAGAGAGAGGGAGGGAGAGAAAGAGAGGGAGAGAGAGAGAGGGAGAGGGGAGAGAGAGAGAGGGAGAGAGAGAGAGGGAGAGAGAGAGAGGGAGAGGGGAGAGAGAGAGAGAGAGAGAGAGAGAGAGAGAGAGAGAGGGAGAATATATCACAGTTCTGAAGCTTCCGCTAGTGCTATGGGGCTGGGCTCTAACCTGGGCCTCGTGCAATGCAGGAAAAGGTGCACTATTCAGGTGAGCCTGCCCAGAGAGTACATTTTAATCACTGTTTTTTCCTATTATGGTAAAATATGCATTAAGTAAAATTTACATATATGATATATAGTATGCACATATTTTTACGTGTTAGTGTTAGGTGTGCAGTCCGCTAGTGTCAGGTATGTTCATTTGTTGAACAGCCACCCCCACTATCCACCCGCAGGACTTTTCCATCTTTCTTGACTGTCAGGAACTGTCCTGCCAGGTTCAGGGGACTCCGCCTCTGCCAATGCTCTTTGCCTTTTACTGCCCCCTCCTCCCTCCTAGCTTCCCTCCATGCAAAGAACTGTTGATTTAGCACAAACACACTCACTGCCCATCAGAGCACATTATTCTTGGAGCAAGTGAGCACCATAAACGGGGGGGGGGGGGATCTCATCTGCTTTATTCTTACCTTTAGGCTCCTGATTATTAAACAGTTTTGCTCTGCTTTATATCTTAATGCTTTTCAGCCATCAGGTTGCAGATGCTATCTTGATGCCAATGTGAATTCCCTGGGCAGACGACCTCACCAAGGTGTCCTGGAACCCCACCTCCCCAGAGCCCTGCCTCACTAGGGAAAGAGAGACACAGGCTGGGAGTATGGATTGACCTGCCAATGCCCATGTCCTGTGGAGAAGCAATTATAGTAGCCAGACCTTCCACCTTCTGTGCCCCACAATGATCCTTGGCTCATACTCTAAAGGGATAAAAAATAGGAAAGCTTCCAATGGATGGGATGGATGTGGAACTCTGGTGGTGGGAATTGTGTGGAACTGTACCCCTCTTATCCAACAGGCTTGTTGATCATAATTAAGCCAATAAAAAGGGGGGCATCATCTGGGGCCCTAGTCAGGAGTCCTTGGCTTCCCACATAGATATAAAGGGCCTATATCCCTCTAGGGAATCTAAGGATCTAGTGATCTAATGGATCCCTAGTCACTCTATCAGGATCATCATCATAAGCCCTCTGTGGGCCTCTCCAGGACCTTGCCCTCACTATAAACTAGCAATGGTAGGGATTGCCCCACTCTTCAAAGAGAGACTGGGTCATCCTATCCTTCCACAGGAAGAAGATTGGTCCTGAAATAGTGCATCCTAGAATATTTCCAGCTGTGTCTACAGAATGCGAGCTCAGACTGCTCAGGATGCAGAGGTTACACAGGCTCCTGTGCTAAATATGGATATATATGGGTCCTGAATAAGACTGATGGAGCAAACAGTTAATTGTATGTATGTATATACTTCCCTCATATCTGGGAGCTACTCTGCCCTAATCTAGCTTTCTAGTCCTATTCTCAAGTCTGACACCATCTTCCCAGCCAATATTTTTAGTCCACCTGCATGTTATAGCTATTGGGCTCAGGCAAAAATCAGTAAAGTCATGGGCTCCTTGGAACATATCTAAAATAGACTTCCTAGCTTCTCTCCACCCTAAGATTCCTATTCTCATCTGCTCTATTTCAACTTTTGGGTTCCTGTTTATTAAACATTTTGTCTTGCTTTATATCTTACTGCCTTTAGCCACCAATTTGCAGATGCTACTAGGATTCATCCTGATCTCACTAGGCAGAAGATATTACCAATATTCCCCAGAACCTCACCTCTCCAGAACCCTACCCCACTAGGGAAAAATAGAAACAGGCTAGGGGTATGAATCAACCTGCCAACACCAGCAGAGTAGCAATTACAGAAACCATAACCCCCACCTTCTGCACACCATAAAAATTTTGGTCCATACTCCCAAAGGAGGGGAAGATGACCAGGGGATTCTAAACTCCAATTCCATCAAGACCTAGAGAGAGAAGCAGAAAAATGGAAGGACATTCAGAAGTAGTAATAGGTGTACATATGACTTAGAAAGGAAGAGAAGGCAGAACCATTGAAAAAAAAGGGCAAGTATATAAATATAGTTATAGAAATATAGTCAAACCATATCTATGACCTTGTGAGAACTACTGCAGTTTCCAGTGGAAAGAGTGGGGACACAGAACTCTGGTGGTGGAAATGGTGAGGTGTTATTCCCCTGTTATCTTATAATTTTATAAATCTATATCAAATCACTAATAAAAAGGGGGAGGGAGGAGGCAATATAACTCACCTGGATGGTTTGCCTGCCCTCAGGTTCAATCCCAGCCCCCCCATACACTGAGAAAACTTCAAGGCTGTGATATATCTTTCTCTCTGTGTCTCTCTCTATCCCCTCTCTTTCCCTCTCTTATTCTTTCTCTCTAATGGAAAATATTAGTCCAGAGTAATGAAGTTCCAGTGACAACAACAAAAACTAAGGAAACATGCTTTCTGTGGGACATCTGTTTAAAAACCAAAAAAAAAAAAAAAAAAAACACCTCCCTAAATGCCATCTGTTTAGTATATACTAGAACAGCAGTGTCCAAGAAAAGCAGAATGGCAGCCACAAAGACAAGTTACATAGATCACTTAACGTTCCCTGAGTAGCTGGGGAGGCGGGTCAGTAGGCAAAATGTAGGATTCATTAAGCAGGCACCAAGCTCCTATGATAATCCTGGTGGCAATAAATAAATAAGTAAATAAATAAACAATTAAGAAAGTAAAACTGCGTAAGAAGTTTCATTAGCAGGGCTTACCTCAAGCAAATAGCCTATTTCCCAAAGAACAAGGACCTGAGCCTGATGGAGTCCTGGAGGAAGCTGAGTTCATAATGGGCAGGGTGGAGAGCTAAGTCCTGAGGCCAGAAATCATTTGTGTCAGCTCACCACAAGCCTATCTCAGCGCAGCTCCATCTTAGCCAAGCCCTCTCTTCCCATAAACCCACTCTGGTGCACCAGCCCTTTCTGCAAGACATAACTCCATTTATTCCCTGCCGTCCAGCCCGAGGAGGGCCATAACAGGGAAAAGAGGCAAGGAAGCTGCTAGTCATATTGTTTATTTATGATGATTTTATGCCCATCCACAGAGGAGGGGGGAGTCTGTTAGCTGTTGCTTTCATTCATTGAGAAATCACTATTCATTGATCTTATCCAGTGAACCTTGACTTTGGAGGCAGCCCTGAAGCGCATTCCTCTGTCCTTGGCTGCCTGCCTCACGCCACACCACAGCTCCAGTTCTAGAAACACTTAGGAGCAAAGACTGCAAGATTCGGATGCTGCTTAGAGATTTAATTACAGACCTTACCCCTCAAATACCCCTCACCCCCTTCTCCAATCTGAGAGGGAAATGCCTTCCCTGGAGCCAATTGGGGTGAGTCTTATATCACTGTGGGGGAAACAGGAAGTGGCCAACTTTGAGTTCTCAGGCTGGTTTCACTTACTAGCAGGTAAGCTATTTATATTGAATTATATTTAATAAGAGGCCTTGTGAAATTAAAAAAAATACTAGCACAGTTATTACTTTCTATGGGAAAAGATAAGAGCCAGGAGGTTAATCAATAGTTAGGGCCAGGTATAAATACAGACCCAACTAGGGCAAAGGTCATCTAAAATTAAATTAACTGCACATATTTCATTATCTCTGATTAGAAAGAAAAAAATCTTTCACTGTTCCTTGATAATTTAAAAGAACTGTACCTATAACTAAAATAGGCTGACCACCTAAATAAGTAATATTTAAGTGCCTTAAATTATAAATTTTTGTCTGGGAAATTGAACTTGCTCTTTAAAGTTTTCAAACTTGCTAGTCTGAATTAATGCCATTCACATTACAGTTCACAAGAACCCAGATTCAAGCTTCTGGTTCCCACCTGCAGGGGGAAAACTTCACAAGTGGTGAAGCAGGGTTGCAGGTGTCTCTCTGTCTCTTTCCCTCTATCTCCCCCTCTCAATTTCTCTACCTCTATCCAATAGTAAACAGATTAAAAATATTAAGAAAAATGAAAAAAAAAGAATCAATTTTATTCATCACTGTGCATATTGTGTTTTTTTGCTAGTTAGAAAACTCCAGATACCAGAGTTTATTATTCTAAAATTTCTAAGGGTCCAGTATGTAGATAGATGGTCACTCCAGAAAATATAAACCCAAACAGATTAAAATTTTGACTTCTCCGTAATGGACTCACAAATATTTTGAGTTCAATTTGAACCCAAGATTAGAGGAAACCCAAAGAAAAGAACCAGATTGTTTTTAATTTTTTTATTGCCAGCACCTTTGATGCTAGAATTTAATGCCTCCATGACGAATCCACTACTTCTGGAAGCCTTTTTTTTTTTTTTTTTCAGGACAGAGAGAAATTGAGAGGGAAGGAGGAGATTGGGAAGGAGAGAGAAAGAGAAAGACAGATACCTGCAGCACTGCTTCACTGCTCATGAAACTTCCCCTGTAGGTGGGGAACAGGGTCTCAAACCTAGGTCCTAGAGCATGGTAAATCATGTGCTTAACCAGGTGCACTACCACCTCCCTCCCCCCCCAGTTTTTCTATAATATCTGAGTATTTCTCTTCCTGTCACACCAGAAATTTGGGATATGACTAATTTATACAAAATAGATAAAGTAAAATGCCAGGAACCATTTCTCTGCTTGATAAATGATAAGCTTTGAAACAATGGAAGCCCTCGAGACAAGTTTTATTTCACCTCTGGGCAGGCCATTTCCCCTCAGGTAAACCATTTATCAGAAAATCAAGTGACACAACACATAGTTGTGGTAATAAACATGGTTTCGGCCATTGTTTGTTGCAAGGAACATTCCACTTTGAAGTTTGCTCCCCCTCCTCCTCCTCCAGCATCCCCCCCTTTTTCCCAAAGCCTTAAAATGCCTGTGAACACAATAAAATTTTTCAGCTTGATCAGAAACCTGTCTTGCTGTTGTTCTTTCGTGTCTCTTGTCCCTGTCATTCCAGGTCTTTAGGTTCCTAGTCCCTGTTGACTGCCCCGCTGGCCGGGGCAGTAAAACATGCAAACTATGTCTTATTTGGCATGGTAACAGGTATACTTATTATCTGGCAAAGCATCCTGGTGTACAATAGTTTGTGATTTACTGTTCTTATATTTTTACATATCCTTTGCTTGTGACTTTTGTCAAAAAGCAAACTGTACTCTAGATAGAAATCAAAAAGATGAGTATAGTGCAAGGGTTTAACCTACAAGTCAGGAAACTCAAGGCGACGGGAATGATGAGTTACTCACAAAGAGGTTTTAGTAGGGTAAGTTCAGAAGTGATTTGATTCTTTATAAAGCTGGGTGGTTTCCTAGTGGTCTCCTTCCTTGTTTAGCTCAGGGGAGTTGAGTTGAGTAGACATAAAAGTCCATAAAAAGTTTCATTTCCTCCCTTCTCCCTGGGATAAATAGTTCCAGTAATAATTGGCCGCCATGTAAATAATAACACCTCCTCTTGGGAGATGGCCTGCTAGCAAGTCAGGACAGAAAACCAGGTCTTCTTATGTCACGTCTAGAGTTTTTCCATGTGCACAACATCACATTGGGGCACTGAGCTCCTCTGCTCCCCATGGTGCCACACCTCTGACACAGTCAGTGCTATCATGTCAAAAAGCCTTGGATTTTTGCCAGAACAAAATGGCATGTGCCTTTAGCAGGCATAATTGAGGAAATTACATTGTAACTCTCTGATCAGCACTGGTTAACATTTGCAAACTGCTGCAGAAAATTCATTAGCTTGAAAGGAACGTGATTACAACAGTCACACTCAGAAACAGAAGGTGGGTTGTTAATTATTAACAAGTGATCACCCAAACGATATAACAGAATTATTAATGGACCTGTTGGACTATTAGAACAGAGTGAACAGAGTCCATTTAAGCCACACAGGGAGCATGAGTAAGGAAAAACCCCAGGGCAAGCAAATAGCTCATTTGGATAGTGAGCTGCTTTGCCATGTGTATAACCCAGGGTCGAGTCCAACTCCCAACACACTGATGGAAGCTTCAGTGATGTGGTGCCTCTCCTCAGTCCCCCTTTCCTTGTCTCTTTCAAAACAAAGGGGGACACAGTCCCTAGCCAGGGAGATAGCACAGTGGTCTACCCAATAGTCTTTCATGCCTGAGGCTCAAAGGACCCAGGTTCAGTCCTTGGCACTGTTATAAGCCAGAACTAAGCAGAGCTCAGATAAATAAATAAATAACAAAAAAGCACAGCTACTCAACTCTAACCACTTATGACACCCTACGAGAGTCCACAGGAAAATAGGGAAATAGTTTAATGGTTCTGCACAAGATTTTCATGCCTGAGGGTCTGAGATCCCAAGTTCAATCCCCAGCACCACCACAAGCCAGAGCTGAGCAGTGCTCTAGTTGGTTAGCCTTTCTCTCTTCCTCTCTCACTAAAATAAAATAAAATAAAATGTTTTAAGAAAGAGTCCACAGGAACCAAAACCATTTGTTGTTATTTCAGTTATAAGTCTCATTTTCATTAGAACATATTAAGTCACAGATTCATTTGTCATCAAGGCAGAAGTATTAGCAATTCAAACATTAAGCCATGCTTTACTGAACTCCTTGGCAGGCTCAAAACTACAGTCTGATGCACAGTTGCCCCCTAGCACCACAACTGTTTGGGGGGGGCAGTGACAAGGAACCAAGGTGATACAAATTGTCTTATGCCACAAACCATATTGGACCTCTAAGACTCAAGTAGCTTCTAGAAGAGCAGAAAGTAATTAGTGAGAAGGCTCAGATGTCTACCCTTTGGGGCACAGGACTTGCCTGCATGGTGCCCTGCTGGGCTAGCTTCGTGGGCGGGAGAGAGAGACAACCAGGGACTCATGGCTGAGTGGTACGCAGTTCAGTCTTTATTCATGTGGAACGCAGTGCAATCTAAGTTATTTCTAATCACAATCCTGTCCTTATATATCCTAAGGCAGAAGTGTCAGGTCTGAAGAGGATGTACGTAGGATAGGGGGTGGGGAGAAGGAAAAAGCGTGCAAAACAGTGAGGATTAAACCAATGCCCTGGAGGCAGGGCGGTGCTTAGTTAACAGTGGTTATGTAAATAGAATACAGTGTTAAGCAGGGGGGATTAAACCAATGAAACAGAAGGGGTCTTAGAAGCAGAATTTAGAAGCAGACCAACAGTGCCCAGCGTTCAATTCCCAGCACCACATATGCTGTAGTAGGTACTCTAGTCTCTCTCTCTCTCACACACACACTCATGAGATAAACAAATCTTTTAAAAAAGAAAAATAAGATATAATAGCTAGAGAGCTGGTGTGGGGATAAGGAGAAAAATTAACATCTCCTGAGTGCCTTCCATGCGCCAAGCTCTGTGCCAAGTTTTGTGTCATCTAGCTGGATATTCTGAACAGAGTCACTCCATGGGCTGGGTTGTTTTGTCCAGTTCACAGATGAGCAAACTGAGGCTTGGTGTATTGATTTAGCCAGGGCTACATGGGCAAGTGGCAAAGTCAAATTCATGCCCAAATCCAGATCCAGTTCTCCTAACTGCTCTACCTCTGAAAAATATCAGTGTAATCAGCCAAGGGAATGGGTGACTGGAAACACAGAAGTGGAGGGTGAAGCATTCCAGACAGTAGGAATTTAGGAGAGTGAAGGAAAGTGATAATTTTGTATCTAGGATGGATATCACATGTCACTGGAAGTCTGTACTTAACTTGGTGAATAATGAGGGTCTTTATGTATCAAGCCATCTTCCCTCAGATTATTGGGATATGTTGAATCCAATGCTTTTAAAAAATATTTATTTATGAGTGAGGGAGAGAGAAAAAGAGAAAAACTCCTAAGTACTGCTTAGCTCTGGCTTAAGGTGGTGCTGCGGGTTGAACCTGGGGCCTCAGATCCTGAAGTCTAAGAGTCTTTTGCATAGCCATGTTACTGTCTCTCAGGCTTCCAGACTTTTCTAAGAATATCTGACAGGGGTTGAGGAAACAGCACAATGGTTATGCAAAAGACTCTCATGCCTGAGGCTCTGAGCTCCCAGATTCAATCTCTAGCACTACCATAAGCCAGAGCTGAGCAGTGCTTTGGTCAAAGAAAAAGGTGTGTGTGTGTGTGTGTGTGTATCCACCCCACACACATATCTGACACATCAATAAATACAGGAAAAAATATTTACTATAATTAGACTGAAAGAATGCAAGGTCAGAAAGAAATGAGCCAATCATCAGCCATAAGTGATTTTATCAACAAGTCATGACTTCATCAGGTTAAAACAAAACTCCCACAGCTATCCCAGGCTTCCCTGGGCTGGAATACAGTATCACTTCACAATTCAGATAACTTTCTGAGTTTTCAGCTGCTGTTTTATAGGTACACTTTTGCCCATTTTATAAGGATGAAATTAATACAAGCTAAAAATGCAGAGAAGCACAAGTATGTCTCTGCCTTATTTACACCACCATGCTGTAGTTACCCTACACAGCTGCTGTTCCTATCTTTATAAAACACACTGTAATGGGCTTTATTTACTTTTTTTAACAATGTGTGAAGCATTCCCTGAACTAATGGCAATATTGAAGTGAGTCCCACAGGCTTCTGTTCACACAGCTTACCAGTGCTAGTTGCACCTGTCACCTTTTCCACCGCCTTCTGAGTTTTTCACTCTCTTCCCATTTAGAAAAACCCATCGTGAGTAACCAGCAGGTGGGGACCAGCTTGTCTGTATGCATGTCTCTCTTTCCTTCAAGCACTTAGCAAGGAGGCAAGTGAATGTTTCTTTTTCTTTCTTTTGTTCATTGAACTGTGCTATATCCCTGGCTCAAAATGAGATGATCTAGAATTGCCTCTGTGTTGGCATTCAAATGAACACATCGGGAGTCGGGCTGTAGCGCAGCGGGTTAAGCGCAGGTGGCGCAAAGCACAAGGACCGGCATAAGGATCCCGGTTCGAACCCCGGCTCCCCACCTGCAGGGGAGTCGCTTCACAGGCGGTGAAGCAGGTCTGCAGGTGTCTATCTTTCTCTCCTCCTCTCTGTCTTCCCCTCCTCTCTCCATTTCTCTCTGTCCTATCTAACAACAACAACAATAAAACAACAAGGGCAACAAAAGGGAATAAATAAAATAAATATTTAAAAAAACTTAAAAATAAATAAAATAAAATAAAATAAAATAAAATGAACACATCCTGGTGCAGGATGACGGACCTAGTTTGGGGGTGGGAGTGTTTTTCAGACATCTGTCTTGCAGAGATGAGAAATTGTACCCGTGTACCAACAACTACACTGTAAACCATTAACCTCCCCCCAAAACACACACACACAAACAAACAAACAAGCACTTTATGGGAACAGGCAGTTTTAAGTGCAGAGCATTACAGTAATCCGTAGAGTGACTATAAAGAAAAGATGACTCATTTGCAAAATGGGTTTCTCCCAAGGAAGGGGAGCTTCAGATAACTTTCTGATTTTTCCCTCCAATCGACATTAATTTACTGAGTATCTCTGAGGTCATGTGGGGAGTACAAAGATAAACAAGATAGGATCCTGCCTTCAGCAGCTTCAATCTAACAGGGCAAAAAGGACATGTAGATAAAAATAGAAGTTCGGGATGACAGAAAACATGTTAAGGAGCCGGACAGTGGCACACCTGGTTGAGCTCAAGGACCTGAGGTTAAGCCCCAGTTCCCACCTGCAGGGGGCAGAGCTTCACAAACTGAAGCAGTGCAGCAGAGGTTTTTCTGCCTCTCCCTCCCTTCTCAATTTCTCTCTGTCCTAGTAAATAGAAAGTAAGGAGGAAAAAAAGGAAGAGAGAGAAAGAGAAAGAAGCTGCAGGGAACAATGGATTTGTCATGCAGGCACTGAGCGCCACTAATAACCCTGGTGGCTATAAAATAAGATTAAGACTGGGGGCCAGGTGCACATAGGGTTAAGCGCACATGGTGCAAAGTGCAAGGACCAGACCAAGGTTCCTGGTTTGAGCCCCCAGCTCCCCATCTGCAGGGGGGTCGCTTCACAAATGGTTAAGCAGGTCTGCAGGTGTCTGTCTTTCTCTCCCCCTCTCTATCTTCCCCTCCTCTCTTGATGTCTCTCTGTCCTACCCAACAACAACAGCAATAACAATAACAACAACAATAAGGGCAACAAAAATGGAAAAAAAATGGCCTCCAGGAGCAGTGGATTTGTAGTGCAGGCACTGAGCCCTGGTGATAACCCTGGAGGCAAATGAATAAATAAATAAATAAACTTAAGATTGCTAATAAACTCTGGGAATTTAGGGCTACCAACTTTTCCATAATGGAGGGAATCAGGCATCTGACTTTGACCTTGGAGTGTGGGTTGGATGCTAGTCAACTATGTGTGTACATGTACATGAATGGGTGTGGTCAGGGCAAGACTGAAGACAGCACTGAACAACAGGCTAGACAACGTTTAGGGAAGAGAGAAGAGCCATTCTCGGCTAAAGCAAAGAAAGCTAAAAAAAAAAAAAAGAGGAAAGAAAGGAAGAAAAGATGAAGAGGAAGAAGAAGAGGAAGAAGAAGAGAAGGAGAAGGAGATTGACACAAACGTATAAAATTACATAATAACTAGAGGATACTGACACAAAAATATATTCACCTTACAGTGAATTGAGTTTTAAAAACTACACTTAGTGAATGTAAAAGTAAAAAAGTCGCTGAGTTTCATATGAGAAGAGAAAGTTAAGAGTTTTTCTGTTTACATTGGTTTTATTTGTTATGTTCTAACTATTCACAAGTCACCTGTTACTTCATGATGGAGCAGTGCTGTGTGGCATAGAATGTAGCCTCTAGAAGTCAGATTGGGGCCAGGGTAGTAGTGCAGCAAGTTGAGTGCACATGTTACCATGCACAAGGGCACAGGTTCAAGCCCCCCCTCCCGTCTCCACCTGAGAGGGGGAAGCTTCATGATTGGTGAAGCACTGCTACAGGTGTCTTCCCCTCTCTTCATCTCCCCCTTCCAGCTCAATTTCTTTCTATTTTGTCAAATAAAAAAAGGAGGAAAGAGGAAAAAATGGCAACCAGAAGTGGTGGGTTCATTGTGCAGGCACCAAGCCCCCCAATAACTCTGATGGCAATAAGGGAAAGGAAGGAAGGGAGGTAGGAAGGAAGGAAAAGGAAGGAAAGAAGGAAGGAAGGAAGGAAGGAAGGAAGGAAGGAAGGAAGGAAGGAAGGAAGAGCTCAGGTTAAATGGGTTTGAATCCTGGCTCCATGATTCACTGACCATCTTGGATTAGTTATTTAGCTTAATTCCCCTGTGCCCCAGTTTGCTAATCTACAAAATGAAGATACAACAATGTATATCTTATAGAGATCTGTTTATTTTCTTGCCAGTATTGCACAGTACATGCAAAACTCTTAGACAGTGCCCAGTGAATTATAAACACTATCACTAACATTACTTACTACTGTCATTCCACAGACTCATCATTAGCCTGAGCGCTTTCAACCTGTGATTTATGAATTTTATTTTTCTCTTTGTTGATTCTTGTTTGGAATAGTCTTCAACTGCTGAACCTCTCCAAACCACCTTTATGGCACCTCTGCTAAGTTTAACTCAGTCTTGCCAAAAAAAAAAGTATATCAATAGCAAATAGAAAAGTATCAATAGCAGACTTCTAAAACTTTTAAAACTACTTAAGGCAACAGTTATTCTCCTAAGCCTCTGAAATTAAAAATAAAAAGTGAGAGAGAGATGAAGGGGAAAGCAATAAACACTAAGTGTCTATCTACTTGAGATACACTATGTACCTTACATGTAATTTGTAGGGGTAGGGGATGAAATCTGTGAAAGCACTTTAGAATTAACTTTGGTTATAAGTATACACTTTTGCAGTATTACTTGTACCATCCATCGCTCCCCAATACCCCCATTTCTGTATCAATCCCAAGAGGCAAGCAGAAGCAGCCGGAGTGTTGCAAGAGGAGGGTTCTTGGCCCTTTGGGCTGTGCTCACGTGGAACCATTCCTGCTGCTCTGAGTTTACAGAATTTTATTTGCATAGAAGAACTGCAGGAGCTCTGGATGATAATGGCTCTGAAAGAAATTAGCAAAGGTACACATGAGGGAAGATTCAGTCAGGTCCCTTGACCGTGGAAAGAGAAGACGGTTGTTGATTACCAAGCACGAGAACAAGCCGTCTTGATGGCCAGTGATGGCGGCAGGGTGGCCTGCTCTCCACTGAGGATCTAAACAGCCACAGCCAATGTGTCCTGTGCATAATCCTCCAGGTGCTTTTGTCATTGCCTTGCATTTAGGGACCAATTACAATTGAAATGTACTTGGCCAAGAGTTGTTTTATGGAAGGGAACTCCCAAACACCGGGAGGGCAGGGGCCCTGGGAGGGTTGTCTCTCCACCTTTGCTCACTCACCAGCTGCCTACAGAGCTTCGGATTCCTCGGCTCATCTTCACTCTGGAAGCTGTATTCCTTCCTTTGTATCAAGTAGGGGGAACAGGCTCTAAATGTTGTCTTGCAAGCCTGAGAAAAAGAATGTCACCACGGCATCATGAAAAAATATCAAGACTGGGGTCAAGTGGCGGCACACTCAGGAGAGCACACATTGTTACAATGTGTAAGGACCAGGGTTCAAGCCCTGGGCTCCTACCTGCAGGGGGAAAGCTTCACAAGCAGTGAAGCAATGCTTCAGCTGTTTCTCTATCTCCCACTTCAATCTCAAATTCTCTCTGCCTCTACCAAATAGATGTATACATTTTTAAAAAGAAAGAATAAATACATTTTTAAAAAGAAAGAATATTATCAAGGTGTTTTATAACCAGGTTATCCCAGGAGAATGCAGCCAACCCTTAGTCTCAAGGCTATTGAGAGTCTGATAGTAACTTCCTGGAAGTTTGGAAATTGGAACCCTAAAGGGTCTGTTAAATGACCGTGTGTATAATTTCAGGCAGGTGAGGAGGACATTGCTTCATAGTTGACCACAACACTTGTTACTCCGCCATCAAAAATACTGCTGAGTTCTCTAGCTGTGAGTTCCTTAGCTCAATCTTGCTCCGTTTTTTTCCCTTCCTCCACCCTTCTTCCTCTGTCACATACACTAAATTAAAGAAGAGTGGTGTGTTACAGCCCTCAGCTTACAGTGATTTTAAAACAATCACCCAGCCCCACTTCAAGGCTGACCTGAGGATGACCCAGCCAACCCTGTTGGGTCACATTTGCTCCAAGAAGTAAACAAAAGCTTCACCTGAAATTGAGAAGCCATGGCTGGAGGGCCAGTCCTGCAGTGTCATGCTGAAAGCTAATTAGCATAAATGAATACTCTCTGTGTGGAGCTCTGCCCCCACCCTCCATTAACCTGAATTTACTTAGCAATGGCAGGTGCTGGGACTGAGCAGATATAGCAGGAGCAAATGAAAAATAATGTTTATAACGTTTACTGGGTGGCACACCCAGTAGAGTGTGCATGCTACAGTGCACAAAGACCTGGGTTCAAGCCCCTAGTCTCTACCTGCAGAGAGGCAGCTTCATGAGCAGTAAAGCAGTGCTGCATGTGTCTATTCCTCTCTATCTCCTCCTTGCCTCTCAATTTCTTTGTCTCTATCCTAACTAACTAAATAAATACAATTTTTAAAAGAAAAATAACATTGTCTGGAGCTTCATCTATTTGGGCCAATATTTTTTAGACTAGATTAGATCAGACTAGACTAGATTAGATGAGATTAGGAAGTGCCACAGCACTGAAGCCTCCCAAGTGCAGCTGGATAGCCCTGTGGTATACAGGGCCTCACACCAGGGGGACCTACATGAGTACACAGGTAACCTGTCAGGTGAGCTATCTCACCAGTCCCCTAAAATAAAGTTTTGTTCCAGGAACCATTCGATGTTGAGGAGTCCCCCTTTCTGAACTGGCTGCTGTGTGGCTGAGTGGGCAGCACTGAAGTGTCAGGAACTGAGCATGTGGCATCTCAATCCACAGGCCTCTCTCTAGGGTGGGCACAGGGGTCATGTGGTTGGTCGCAAAGTCACAGCCTTACCTTGGCCACCTGGGGGTTCCTGTCCTGCAAGTGGATAAGGAGGGAATCCTGTGTCTGCTTCACCTGCCTGGTGAAAAACTTCTTCCATTTCCGCCCAGCGAAGGCAGCCAGCTGCCCGAACAAGACGAAGGCTGAGTATCTCAGGCTGTCGTTCTCCTGTGGATGCCCCGGGGCAACAAAGCCACAACCCAGGTCACTCTCCAAAGGCAGGGGCAGCAGAAAACATCAAAGACCCTGCCTTCTGCTGCGGGGAACAGGGTGGGCCCCCAAATCCACTAAAGCATTAAGCTGGTGAACATGGAGACACAGGGGCCTAGCTGACCCCCAGTCCCATGATCCTTTGCTCCAACAGACAGGAGAACTGAACTTGAGGTGGGGAAAGCATCACTAGTGCTACTCCCAGATTTTGTTTTATATTTAGTTATTTTATAAGATAGAAGAGAGGCAGACCAGAGCATCACTTGGTCACATCACACCATGGATCAAGCCTGGGACCTCACACATTCAGGGAATGTGCTCTACCCACTGGGCCACTAGCCCACCTGATTCCCAGGGGCTGGTTGTTTTTCATTATTTAATGTTTCAGAACAAGGGTTCATTTATATGGTTCAAAATTCAAAATAATCTCCCTTAAAAAAAAGTTGCTGTGGTCCAGGAGGTGACTCAGTGGACAAAGCACTGACTCTCAAGCGAGAGGTCCTGAGTTTGATCCCCGGCAGCACACGTACCAGAGTGATGTCCAGTTCTTACCCTCTCTTCCTATCTTTCTCATTAATTAATAAATAAAATCTTTATTTTAAAAAAAGTAACTCTCAGGGCCCAGTGATGGCACAGCTGGCTGAGCACACACCTTACCATGTGCAAGGGCCTGGGTTCAAACTCCCAGTCTCCCCCTGCACAAATGGTGAAGCTTCACAAGTGGTGTCTCTTTTTCTCTCCCTGTCCCCTTTCAATTTCTCTCTGCCTTATCAAATTAAATAAATCTTGCTTTTTAAGTAAGTTCGATCTGTAAGACTCTCTACCTGCCACCAAGTTCTTCTCTCCTCCCAGAAAATAATGGCTATGAGATTGTGTATCCCTCCAGAAAACCCAGAAGAAAGAGAGAAGTCCAGATCACATTGTCCTTTCACATGTTTTTTTCACCACAGGGCAGCAACCTCCACCACTACTAGGCTCTTTGGTTGCTCTATCAGTCTATTGTCAATCCAGAAAGAAAGGAATGTTCACTCTTGGAGTATGGGTGGGGGGGCGTTACAGACTCGTTCATTCCTCTGCTTATTTTCTGTGCATTTTAGCTAGGCCCTCTCTTTCCTGTGGCTCTGTGTTGGGAAATTGTGCAGATGTGGCTGACATTGGCAGGGCCCACAACCACCATATTTCCATGCAAGTATTATTATTTACATACCAATCTTCTGCTTTGTCTTACAAATGACTAAAGGTCTCCTCCCCACCACGTTATCCCCCTCAGGGTATTACTAATTCCCGCCAGCTGGATCCCTAGCAATGGTGGTTGCTAGGGAGGTTCTTCCATTTCCATTGCCCCTCCCACTTATGGTATTGTAAAGCCACTTCCATTTCTGGTCTCTCTTCCCCTCTCCCCCTCTGCTCTTCCTCTTCTCTCTTTTTCTCTCCCACATCCCAACCTGGAGAAGGGCTGGCGTGCAGAGCGGGAGGCGGCCATTGTGGTTTGGCACCAAGTAGCTTAACCCGCTGTGCTCACGCCGACTCAGGGGCACCCGCCGGAATAAAGACTTGTATTGCTACCACCACGAACTTGGTTCCTGGATCCTCTCTCCCGCCTGCGACGCTAGCCCGGCAGCTCTGTGTTATCTGCAGTCAAAAGTTATATGTCAATCCTGACACCCTTACAACACCTGCCACTCTAGTCTACTGGCCAGTTGTCCCTGAATGTATGTCTATGGGTCAGTTCTTCCTTCCTCTTTAAAGTGAGCTTTACTCTAAGTATCTCCCTCCCAGGTGAGAAGACCAAGGTATGGAATATCTCAGTAATGTTTGTGCCAGTAGTACCATCAGCTAACAGAACGAGGGTTGTAACCCAGTGTCCTGACTCTTGTTTGAGGTTCTTTGTTTCCTGTTCCTGTCCAGCTCCAGATGAGCCTGAAGGAGCAGGGCTGGGTGATCCTTCCCCCAGGGGCAAGAGGTGAACATAGGTCATTTATGACATATTATTTCAAAACTATTTGTTGCACATGGGACACATATAGAAGTAGTTTCACTGCTAGATTTTCCTCACTGTTCTGCTAGGAGAGAGGTGGGGGGGGGGGAGAGACTCAATTCACCTAACATTTCTGGAGACCTGACTCTGTCCAAAGTATTGCCCTGAGGCTATGAGGTGTAAGGTGGGTACCTGCCCCTCTCCCAAGATTTGAGGCATCATCTAAGAGGAACTTATACACCAGTGACCCTGGCAAGGGGTGAGCAATGAGGAGTGTTGCAAAAGAGAGGTAAATTGTCAGAAAAAGAATCTCCCATGAGGTTTGACATGGCTGGGATTTTCTGATCAAAAACATACTAGCAAACAGGTCTAAATGATTAAATGAGTGGCAGACGAGTCCTAGAACTAATGATACTGTCCCTTAAGAGAGTTAGAGACATCCCCCAAGACACCTGCTCACTCTCTGAGGTGAAGAGGGTCCGTCCTCTCCCCTCCCTGGAGAGGACTGGATTGAATCCAGAACCAAGGCTGAGCGGGAGTCTATGCCAGCCACTCCCCCTGTGAGCTCCAAGCCCCACAAAGTCAACGTTTCTGTCTCCTGTGCAGAGGATACTCCCTGGGGCTAGAGGTAGGAGACTCAAGATACAAGATGTTCTGTGAATAAATAAAAGGCCCACTTCATGTTCTGCAGGAATCCTCTCTCTCTCTCTGTGTGTGTGTGTGGGGGGGGGGGGAGGGAAGGGTGTGACTGGCTACTGTCAAAGCATCCTCTAGTTAATCCTATAGTCAATGCAAGCTAACTGGTTAGCCTGGAAGGAAGGAATCTCAGAGCCTTCCTAGTTTCCAAGTAAACATTATCAGTGCACTTTCAGCTAGCTGGTCTTGTCACCTGGTTGTTAAGAGACAGGCCCTGCACTTAGAGGATCTGACTTTGTATTCACTTTCTGGCCCTGTGAACCTTGAGCAAGTCACCTAAGCCTTTCTGTCTCTTGGTTCACTCATAAGATGAAATAATAGCACCTACCTCACAGCGTCATTGTGAAGACTCTGTGAGATAATCTAGCACACCTGCATTGTGTCCAGCAGCCAGCAAGGGCTCACCAAATGTTGTTATCATTTATAAGATTCATCAGTTATAAGATAACATGGGAACTGTTATATCATCATTTTGAGTACATATATTCACTTCCCTGTTACAGTAAAACTCCTTGAGGTAGTGATGGAATTCTATACTCTTTTGTCTTCTGTGACCCCCACTGCTACATTAGTCTCTCAGATCCCTAGGGGCAGGAGGGATGGCTCAGTGAGTAGATCACCTGCCTTGCATGTGTGCAGCCCTGGGTTTGATCCCCAGAATCACATGAAAGCACCCAGCGTAGACATAAGTAGAGTTCCATGGGTGGTGGAATGGTGCTTTGGTGCCTCTTCTCTCTCTCTCTCTTTCTCTTCAACTCTCTTATCTCAAAATGTAACATCAAAATGGACTGGGGAGGTGACTCATTGGTAGCATTCATGTGCAATTATGGGTACAATCCCCAGCACCACATGGGAACACCTCCACATGAGAACTTCATGGCTGGTGGAGGAAAAAACAGAGATCTAGTGTCTCTCCTCTTCTCCCCCCCGCAATCTATCACATTTCCTCTTTCTCTTCTTCTTCTCTCCCTGTCTCTTTCTCTTTCCCCAGAGTCACACACAAAAAAACAAGACATGTGAGACCCTGTGTGGTGTGAACAAAGAGTAAATACTCTTCTTTTACTCATTACCAATTATAGAATGGTGTGGACCAGGGCTCCACATGGTAAGGCTTGCTCTCTACCAGCTGAACTCAGTAATCTTCTTGCCACCAGGCTCGAGTGTCTAATCCCAATTTGGATTCCAATAACCCGGACTTCTGAATTATTTCACTCACATCATCCAACAGAGTTCTGGTCTGGAGAGTGATGTCGATGAAGAAGGAGCCCAGGCCTTTCCCCTGGATCTTGTTCAGGATGATGGACAGAGTCTTCATGCTCTCGTGGATGACTTCAGAACTCATGGGGTCATACAGCCCATGTACCAGCAGGTCAAGAACAAGTTTCTTATACTTTCTCAGCTGTTGCCAAGGTTTAAAATGGCATTAGTCACACATGAATTTCTCCATGTGTTTTGACAAGCAACTTCACAGCCAATCGCCCAATAACCTAGAACTTTCATTACAGACCATGACTTTCTCCCAGATCTGTCACAACAGTTTATTATTATTCATATTTATTCAAACATGAATGTGTCTACTCACCTAACCTAAGAGTCAACTCCAGATTAGGAGGATAACAGAAAGAGTGATCTATTGACCAGAGAAGAAGATGAAATAGACTCAGTGTTGAGAGAATAGAAAGAATGATCTAGAAGGTGGCCGTGGGCAGATGGGTCTGAGTGGAAGCTTAGGGACAGTGGCAGCCAGAGACTGGATGATCTATAGACCAGGGTCAAACTGGACACCTTTATAAGGGGTGAGATGACATGGTCACTGAAGTTGACTGATGCTAAAGGAAGAGGCGGGAGGAAACATCGTTTACCAAGCAGGAGAACATCCTTAGAAAAGAAGTTCAACAGGCTGGGGGTATGGATTGACCTACCCATGTCCAGCAGAGAAACAATTACTGAAGCTACACCTTCCACCTTGCGTACCCTCCACCCAAATTTTGTGGTTCATACTTCCAATGGGGGAATAAATGATAGGGGAAGATGACTAGAGGGCTCTGAACTCCAACTCCATCAAGACTGGACAGAGAAGAAGAAAAAAGAAAGAGAGGAAGAAAGGAAGGAAGGACAGACATTCAGAAGTAGCAATAGATGTAGGTGTGACTTAGAAAGGATAGGGGCCAGGTGGTGACACAGCTGGTTGAAGGCACATGTTACAATGCACGAGGATCCAGGTTCAAGCCCCCAGTCCCCACCTTCACTAGTGGCGAAGCACAGCTGCAGGTGTCTCTCTGTCTCTCTCCCTCTCCTATCTCCACATTTCCCTCTGGATTTCTATCTCTATCCAAATAAATTTTTAAAATTTTTAAAAAGGAAGATAAGGCGGAACTATAAAGGGGGAAATGTATACAAATATAGACAGTTATAGAAATAACATTCAACCCCTCTCTGCAACCTTAGGAGAACTACTGTAGCTTTCAGTGAAGGGAATGGGGATATAGAACGCTGGTGGAGGGAGTCGGGCTGTAGCGCAGCGGGTTAAGCGCAGGTGGCGCAAAGCACAAGGACCGGCGTAAGGATCCCGGTTCGAACCCCGGCTCCCCACCTGCAGGGGAGTCTCTTCACAGGCGGTGAAGCAGGTGTCTGTCTTTCTCTCCTCCTCTCTGTCTTCCCCTCCTCTCTCCATTTCTCTCTGTCCTATCCAACAACGACAACAACAATAATAACTATAACAATAAAAAACAAGGGCAACAAAAGGGAATAAGTAAATAAAATAAATATTAAAAAAAAAGAACGCTGGTGGAGGGAACAGTGTAGAATTATCTCCCTGTTACCTTATAATTTTGTATATCAATATTAATTCACTAATAAACTTTAAATGTTCATCAAAATAAGTGATACCCAGCTACATGTGAATCCTGCTGGCAGCTGTTTCTTGGGAGCGGAGTGTGGTGACCCTAAGATGGTTCCTAAGGGAGCCACTGCCTCAGACAGTCTCCTGCTCTGAGAGGCACGGCTGGCCTGTCCCTAACTTTTGAGCATGGAAATGGTGAACAGAGTCATTCCAGTGGGCACTTCCATTATCTAGATCTCTGTCTCAGCTGGCAGGTGTGGATGGCACCCCCTCAGTGGCCTTGAAACAGTCAGCTAGGACACTGTAAGAGTGGTCTCTAGGAACCCAGACAGCTCACTAGCAAGATGCGGGGACCACTGGATTCTCCCCTGGAAGGAATTGAATTCTTCACCAGCTCCTCTGTCAGAAGCATATCCCAAGATTCCAGAAGGGGCATGGCTGGAATACAGCCCAGACTCTGAGCAGGGACCCAGCTCAGCCACACCCAGAGTGCTGCCCCTGGAAACTTCCAGAATCTGGGTGTGGGTTGCATCAAGCAGCTGTGCTGTGGAGAACAGCTACACAGAATGAGAAAGCTAGAGTGTGACTCCCACTCCTGGGGATTCCCGATCCTTTCCCTACCTTGTCGGGGCTCTCACAGGCCAGGGTCCCCAGCCCCCTCATTGCCATGTGCCGCTTCCTAGCACTGGGGTCTTGGGCTCTCTCTGCCAAGAGCAAGAATGCATTCTTCATAGGTTCCCGCTTCTGGAACCTCAGTTTCCAGGAAACCTGCGAAGTGAGTGAAAAAATATTGAGTTTGAGGGGGTATTCCCAGAAGCACCCCCACCCCAGTCATGAGCTTCCGGCTCATTCTCACCCCATCTTCCTCTTAAAAAGAACAAACCTGATTTTAATTGGAAATATTAAATATACATAATGTAGAAGGAAAATACAAACAAAGAAAAAAGGGAGGGCGAAAGGGGAGAGAGAAGGGATAAAGGAAAATGAGAGAAAGAAGAGAAAGACGAGAGAAGGAAGGAAAGAAGGATGGAAGGGAGGGAGGAGGGAAGGAAGAAAGGGGATAATGAGTGAGGAAAAATAACTCGGGAGTCGGGCGGCAGCGCAGCAGGTTAAGTGCAGGTGGCGCAAAGCGCAAGGACCGGCATAAGGACTGTGGGTCGAGCCCCCGGCTCCCCGCCCCCACCTGCAGGGGAGTCGCTTCACAAGCAGTGAAGCAGGTCTGCAGGTGTCTGTCTTCCTCCCCCCCCCCTCCTCCCCCCCCTCTCCTCTCTCCATTTCTCTCTGTCCTATCCAACAATGATGACATCAGTAACTACAACAATAAAAAAACAAGGGCAACAAAAGGGAATAAATAAATATTAAAAAAGAAAGAAAGAAAAGTAACTCAAGGCTGGTGTGGAGGTGAGTTTGAGGAACTGTGGAGACAGCTCCTGTTGGGCAGATGTAGTTGGACAAGCTGGAGAAGAGAGGGACTTTCAAAGTTGACATGAGCTAAGAACAGGCACTCTTTCCCCGGTCCTGGGTCTGCTGTTACCTTCCTGTCTCAAAGCAAAGGGCTTCCTGGACAGCTCTGCCTCCTCCAGCTGTTCCCCATTTTTCTGTTCTTCTTTGTTGCTAAGCACTTTGAGAGACAAGTCTGAACATGTCTTCTTCAACTCCTGTCCTCTTCTCTCTGACATTGTCTGCAGTGATGTTGGTGTCTGTTGTCCCAGTCCACACTTTAACCTAATTCTGACACTCCACTCCCGCAAGTGAAGGTCTGTGCTCCTACTTTTGATCCCAACTTCGAGAAGCAAGTAGCCAAGTTTCTTACAAGTTCTGCCTGCCTTGGCTACAAACTGGAGGTTCCCATGTCCTCCTCCTTAGATTCAACTGTTTGCTTGAGCTGCTCTCAAAACTTAAGGGAACAATTTCAATTTAGGGCCAGGTGGCAGTACACCCAGTAGAGTGCATATGTTACAATATATAAGGACCTGGGCTCAAATACCCAGGGGAAAAGCTTCATGAGTGATTAAGCAGTGTTGCAAGTATCTCTCTTTCTCCCTTTTTATCAACCCTTCTCTCTCAATTTCTGTCTCCACCCAAAGAGAATAAATAAAATATATTAAAATAAATAAAGTGCTCAGTTTGTTAAGGTATAGTTAAAGTGAGACCACAGTGACCCAAGGGTCCTTAAAGAGGGAATGAGGGGCAGAAGAGGTGAGTGAGAACTACATGCGACATTGGAAGAAGGGTCAGATAGATGTAGTGTCACCAGGTGGAAGGGGGAACATCTGCCCCAGTCCAGCCCAATGGCTCAATCCAAAGGTCAGGGCTCAGTACCATCTTACTCAACCTCTCAGCTGCATTTGACAGGGGGGCAAAGCACATCTCCCAAAGGACACCCCATCCAGGACGCATACTCTTAGCTTTGCCATGTACATGACCCAAGTTTGAGCCCAGCCCCCACTGCATTGAAGGAAGCTTTGGTCTGTAGTCTCTCTCTTTCTCTCTCTGTCTCTCTCTGTCTCTCTCTGTATCTCTCTCTGTCTCTCTCTCTCCTTCTCAGTCTCCATCTTAAAAAAAAAAAAGGTAAAGAAATACAGAAGGCTTCCCCAGAGACACACCTTACTAGGGAAAGAGAGAGGCAGACTGGGAGTATGGACCGACCAGTCAACCAACGCCCATGTTCAGCGGGGAAGCAATTACAGAAGCCAGACCTTCTACCTTCTGCAACCCTCAATGACCCTGGGTCCATGCTCCCAGAGGGCTAGAGAATGGGAATGCTATCAGGGGAGAGGGTGGGATATGGAGATTGGGTGGTGGGAATTGTGTGGAGTTGTACCCCTCCTACCTTATGGTTTTGTTCATTAATCCTTTCTTAAATAAAAAATTAAAAAAATAATAAAAAAAGAAAGAAATACAGAATAATGCAATCCGGCAGTCGGCGGTAGTGCAGTAGGTTAAGTACACGTAGCGCAAAGTGCAAGGATCGGCGTAAGGATCCTGGTTCCAGCCCCCGGCTCCTCACCTGCAGGGGAGTCGCTTCACAGGCAGTGAAGCAGGTCAGCAGGTGTCTATCTTTCTCCTCCCCGTCTCTGTCTTCCCCTCCTCTCTCCATTTCTCTCTGTCCTATCTAACAACAACGACATCTACAACAATAGAAAACAACAAGAGCAACAAAAAGGGAAAAATAAATATAAATAAATATTAAAAATTAAAAAAAAAAGAAATAAAGAATGCATTCCAGAGCATGCAGAAACCTGTGTATCAAGGTTCAAGGTCTTCTAACTGCAAAACAAGAGATGGGTTCTCCATCATAAGCCCTGATGTCCTGGGCACCACAGGGTATGGCGATATGTACCCAAGTCAGAACCACGACAAGCAAGATCCTGACAAGATCCAGGAAAAACCGCCTTCCCCCATCCTTAGCAGACAGAGAAGGGTAAGGACTGCTTCCATACACCTGGTAGTCACCAAGTCTCACTGTGTGTTCCTAGTCACTTTTTTTTTTTCAAGTTTCTTTTTTACTTTAGTGGTTCACAGTACAGTTGTTGACACATGGGCACAACTTCTTATCTCCCCATAACAAAACACTCTCACTACCAGCTTAAGGACGTTTCTGTCGTCATGTACCAGAATCTCAGAGTCCACCCTCCCCTTCCGCTTCCCCTGCCCTCCTTCCCCAGAGTCCTTTGCTTTGGTGTAATACACCAAACCAGTCCTAGTCTTACTTTGTGTTTCCCCTTTCTGTTCTTGTTTCTTTAGTTCTGCCTATAAATGAGATTATCCTGTATTCACTCTTCTTCACTTATCTCACTTAACATGATCACTTCAAGCTCCATTCAAGATGAGGTAGAAAAGGTGACTTCATCATTCTTAATTGCCACTATATGTGTTAGTGAAGTGAGCAACTAGGTGAAGTCCTTCCCACTTATCTTCTTGCTTGTCCCAGAAACAACTCCCTGTGTTTAAAGAACTACCACCTTGGAAAGAGGAAAAAATGTATCCATGAGACAATAACTCTTAAAAATCATCATTTCCCCAATAAAACAATTCAAAAATGATATTTAGTAATAGCAACAAAAATAGTAAGTGTTGGTAAGAATGTTGAGAAATTAGAATCCTTATGCAATGTGAAAGGGCTACAAAAAATGCTGTATCCCAGTCCCACCTCATCGAGTATACATGCTGTCCACGCACAAAGACCCAGGTTCAAGCCCCTCAGCCTACCTGCAGGCAGAGTGGTGGGGAAGTTCTGCATATGCCTCTTCCTCTAATCTCTCTCTCTCCTCTTTTTCTCTTCCATCTCTGTCTTTTACCCTCTATCCAATAAGAAGAAGAAGAAAGAAAGAAAGAAAGAAAGGAAGACTGCCACCAGTTTTTTTTCAGAAGGAAGAACCTTAGAGGAGTAAACACAGGCCAAGAAGCATCCATGTCATAAAGAGGCTGCCAGGAATGGACATCTGTTCATCAAATTCAGTGACAGACCTTGGAGAGGAATGATGCCATTGATGTCCTTTTCTTCTTGCCCTGGGAGGACGGAATGGAGAGGGGCTGGCCTGGGTTTCTCTCCGCCTGGTCCATGGAACTAAAACCAAAGCATCAGAACCAGCATGTGAACCAGGAGCGTTCTGCAAAGCCTCATCCTTGGGAATCTGCCCTCTTGGGGTAGAGAAAGAGAAGTCACATGGGGGGGTGAAGAGCTGTTCCATGCTCCCCATTCTATTCTACAGCCTTCCTCTCTCTGTCAGGGAGCAGAATAGGGATGTCCCCAAACCCCCCACTTTGGGCAGATAGATTGCCGAGAGCTGAGGGCAGTTAGGATTCTGTTTGTGCATAATGCAGTGCCTGGGAATGGGCATAGAACCTCATCTGCATGATACCACTGAGACACCATCCTGGCCTACTTTTTAGCTTCTGTTTTTGAGAAATGGTGGGAGAGATACCCAAGCACCTCTCCACCACCCAGGGATTCTCCAGCACTATCCATGATGTTCCAGAGCAGTGCTGGAGATTGAGCCCCGAGCCTCACTCTTGCTAAGACGTCTGCTCTACCCATTAGCCATCTTCTGGTTCCAGCAGGCTTTCCTTTATCTCTCCCTGAACTGCCAGAAGTAATGGAGACAGAGAGCCAGATCCAGAGAGCAGGCTACTGGGACAGCTGCCCCACAAGCTGGACCAACTCTGGGTGCCTGGGGAGGTCTGCAAGGCTCATCGTTCCTCCCAGCTCCTCTCTGTGTTCATGGTCTGTCAGTGTCTTGATCAACACTTAGTTTCCCCAGCACTTGCCGGTCTCACCCTCCTGTGAGCTTCCTTTCTCCCTTTGGAGTCCCAGACCCCTCTCCCTTCTTCTCAGACCACAAAGGCATTTTTATAAATTTTTGCCTGAGTGTCTTTGGACCTCTCACATCTGCATGAATTCTCCCAAAGTACAAAATTAAATTAGTTTTTCTCCGAGTATTGGGTCTTATGGCAATTTAACTGTCTTCCAGCTGAAAGAACCAGAAAGGCAGGAGAATACTACATCTCTCTCACCTGTCTGAATCACCAGAAAGATACAATGCAGATTCTGGGACACAAAGACTTTCATAATTTGGGGTAGAAAACATCCTGCAGTGGTGTGTGTGTGTGTGTCTTAAGATTTATTTATTTATCTTGGGGCTGGGCAGTGGTGCATCCAGTAGAATGCACATGCTGCCATGTACATGTTGCCATGGGGGTTCATGCCCCCACCCCCATATGTGAGGAGAAGCTTCAGGAGCAGTGAGGCAGCGCTACAGGTGTTTCTCTTTCCCTCTCTTTCTATTCTCCTCTTTTCTCTCAATTTCTCTCTGTCTCTATTTTTTAAATTATTTATTTGTTGCCCTTGTTGTATTTTATTGTTGTTGTTGTTGTTGTTGTTGTTGATGTCGTTCATTGTTGGATAGGACAGAGAGAAATGGAGAGAGGAGGGGAAGACAGAGAGGTGGAGAGAAAGATAGACACCTGCAGACCTGCTTCACCGCTTATAAAGCGACTCCCCTGCAGGTGGGGAGCCGGGGGCTCGAACCAGGATCCTTACACGGTCCTTGAGCTTTGTGCCACCTGCAAAAAAAATGGCCTCCAGGAGTGGTGGATTCGTGGTGCAGACACCAAGCCCTAGTGATAACCCTGGAGGCAAAAAAAAAAAAAAAGAAGAAGAAGAAATTATGGGCTATGTACTCTACGGAATACTACTCTGCAATCAGAAAAGAGGATACTGTGTCCTTTGTGACAAAATGGATGGAACTTAACAAAATAAATAAAGAGATGAAAATACCTACCAGATGATTTCACTCATATGTGGACTCTAGAGAACTGATACGTATGAACTTGCAAAAAAAAAAAAATGAACAAAAATACCAGAAGTAAGCAAACTTTTTTTTTTTTTTTTTTGCCTTCATGGTTATCACTGGGGCTCAGTGCCTGCACTATGAATCCACTGCTCCTGGAGGCCATTTTTCCCATTTTGTTGTCCTTGTTGTGCTTGTTGTAGTTGTTATTGTTATTGTCATAGCTGTTGTTGTGAGATAGGACAGAGAGAAATCGAGAGAGGAGGGGAAGACAGAGAGGAGGAGAGAAAGATAGATACCTGTTGACCTGCTTCACCACTTGCTTAGCAACCCCCACCCCCGCCCCTGCAGGTAGGGAGCTGAGGGCTTGAACCGGGATCCTTAAGCCGCCGGCCCTTAGGCTTTGTACCACTTGCATTTAACCTGCTGCGCTACCACCCAGCCCCCAGCAAACTCTTTTTTAAAAAAATGTTTTATCTGGGGGTCGGGCGGTGGCGCAGTGGGTTAAGCGCATGTGGCGCAAAGCGCAGGGACCGGCGTAAGGATTCCGATTCGAGCCCCTGGCTCCCCACCTGCAGGGGAGTCACTTCACAGGCGGTGAAGCAGGTCTGCAGGTGTCTATCTTTCTCTCCTCTTCTCTGTCTTCCCCTCCTCTCTCCATTTCTCTCTGTCCTATCCAACAACGAATTGCGTCAACAAGGGCAATAATAATAACCACAACGAAGCTACAACAAGGGCAACAAAAGGGGAAAAAAAATGGCCTCCAGGAGCAGTGGATTCATGGTGCAGGCACAGAGCCCAGCAATAACCCTGGAGGAGGAAAAAAAAAGTTTTATCTTTATATATTTATTATATATAGGTAGCCAGAAATTGAGAGGAAGGAAGAGAGAGAGGAGAGACACAGAGCGACACCTGTAGCACTGATTCACCACCTGCAAGTAGGAACAGGGGGCTTGAACCTGGGTCCTTGCACACTGTAACATATGTGCTGAACCAGGTGAGCCACCAACTGGCTCCCAAATTGTTTCTAAGACTTGTATGGTGGTTATCTTCGGGAGGTGGGAGAGTAAGGACACAAAACTTTGGTGGTGGGTGTGGAGCTATAAGACTATAATCTTATAATCTTGTAACCCACTATTAATCACAAATAAAAATAATAGAAAATAAAATAAAATTTCACACTGCAAGGAGTCAGGCAGTAGTGCACTCAATTGATCACACACATTATCATGCATACTTGAACCCAGGTTCAAACCCCCTACTCCCCACATGCAGGGGGGAAGCTTCTCAAGTGGTGAGTCAATGCTATAGGTGTCTCTCTTTTTTCCTCCTTATCTCCCCTTTCCTCTCAATTGCTCTGTCTCTAGCAAATAGCAAAAAAATAAAAACAGTTGAAAATTTTCACATGAGGCAAAAATCATAGTGATGATGGTGGTGGCGTGGTGGTGATGCTTAGGTGTTGTTTTGTACTGTGTGCGTCGGGGGAGATTTCTGCATACAACCTGGTGTTTCCCGATAGCTTGTCACTCCTAGGGTTTAAATCCATATTTCTGGGCAGGGGTAGGTAGCATAATGGTTATGCAAAGAGACTCTCATGCCTGAGGCTTCGAAGTCCCAGGTTCAGTCCCCCACACCACCATAAGCCAGAGCTAATCAGTGCTCTGGTTTAAAAAAAAAAAATCCGTATTCCTTCCAGTCCTGGAACTTCTAGGACTTTGCTTGTAATTCATGATGCTTCTCTCAATCCCCTACCCCGTGATACTGCCTCTGCTGACATCGACTAAACTGATGCAATCAGTGCCGCCACACCACACTCCATTTCAGACTGTATCCAGAGATGTCAAGCCTGAGACGTCAGCCCTCCAGCTCCAGTAATCTAGAGATACCATTCCTAACACAGGACTCCCTAGTTCCATTTCAGATGTCAAACTCCCTAACAAAGTTACAGACCCTAGATACAGACGAGGGCCTAAGGGACGGGGCGCATGTGCACACGTATCCGGAACTACATACCTCAAAGCCAAAGCGCTCAATAGTCTGTTATGATTAGACTGAGAATTAGTAAGCTCAGCAAGCAAGTACAAGGACCTAAAGAAGACATTAAAGTGTCTAATCAAATATTTACTACTTGGGCCTAGACACCCTCCTCTCCTACCCCCTACTTCACTTCCCTCAATCACTTTACTCAATTAACTACAGAAAAGAAAGTAAGTAAAAGATAAACCCTAATTTCTTCTGACAGCAACAGTATCAATGTCACTCCCTTGTTAATCTTTAGAAGAAATATTGTATACAACTGGCCAAGAGATATACTTACAAAAGTATATATATCAACTAAAGGACAGTTATTGTCCTCTGTGACAAACTCTATTATAATCATCAAACAAGTAAAACGCCGTAAAACTTATAGTTAACTTAATCCCACTTAAACTCTGGGTCTATTCCCTCCATAACTTGAGGCCAAACCCTATAAACCCAATATTGGCTTAGATACAACAGGTGTCACTCACTGATTTAACAACTGGGAGAAAGTCTAACCTTGACAGATAAAGAAAGAACCACAAAAGCTGGGTAAGGGCAAGAGACTGGCTCACTTTAATGATGGCCTTTTTGGTCACTACCAGACCACCCCTTCATCTGGGCCTCCAGTCAGGGAATCCTTAGATTCCCATATAGATAATATGGGTCTAGGCCTCTACCTGATCCCTCTTTCCACCATCACTGGTCACTTCCAACAAGAACATCATTGTAAGCCTTCTTGTGGGCCTCTCTAGGACCTTGCCCTCGCTATAAAGCAGCCATGGTAGAAACTGCCCCACTCTCTGAAGGGAGTCTGGGTCAACCTACTCTGCCACTTGAGGAAGACTGGTCCTGAAATAACTGCAGCCTAGAATGTTCCCAGCTGTGGCCATGGACTGTGATTTCAGACTGACAGGGACTCAAGAGGTTACACAGGCTCCTGTGCAAAATATAAATTTATATAGGCCCTAGGTCAGACCGATGGAGTAAGCAGTTAATTGTATTTATATACTTCCCTCATGTTTGGGAGCTACTCTCTCCCCTAATCCACCTGTCTAGTCCTACTCTTATCTCTGACACCATCTTCCCAGACAATATTTTTAGTTCGTCTGCATGTTAGCTATCAAATTCAGACAAAAACTACTAAAGTCATGGGTCCTCTGGAACATACCTAAAGTAGACTCCCTAGTTTATTCCCATCCAAAGACCCATAATTTCATCTGCTCTATTCCTACTTTTGGGTTACTGTTTATTAAACATTTTTGTCCTGCTTTATATCTTACCACCTTCAGCCACCAAGTTGCAGAAGCTACCTTAATGCCAACCTGACTTCCCTAGGCAGAGGACTTCACCAAGGTGTCCTGGAAACCTACTTCCACAGAGTCCAACCCCACTAGGGAAAGATAGAAACAGGTTGGGAATATGGTTCAGCTTGTCAATGCCTATGTCCAGTGGAGACGCGATTACAAAAGCCAGAACTCTCCCACCTTTTGCACCCCATAAAGAATTTTGGTCCCTACTTCCAAAGGGATAAAAAATAGGGAAGCTTCCAATGGAGAGGATGGAACACAGAACTCTGGTGGTGAAAACTGTGTGAAATTGTACCTCTCTTATCCCACAATCATGTCAATCATTATTAAATTACTACTACTACTACTACTACTACTACTAATAATAATAATAATAAAGAATAAAGAATAGGGAAGTTTCCAGTGGAGGGGATAGGACACAGAACTATGGTTGTGGGAACTATACCCCTGTTATCTTGCAGTCTTATAAATCATTATTTAATCACTAATAAAAAAATTAAAAGTCCAGGCTCACAACCGAAGGGGCCTGCCAGAGCTGAAGGGTACACAGAGCTTAAAAGAAGCAAAGCTCCTTCAAGTGAGGGCCACTCACACAGGAACTCACAGGCCCAGTCATAGGCCATCTGGCATCTCTGTTCCCAGGCATTCAGGAAGCTATTCTTGAAGCTTCTTTCTGCTGGAAGAAAAGCAAGTCCTCCTCCCTGCCTCCTCCCTGTGCTTTCTGCTTGGTTTCTTTCACAAGATTCCCACAGCAGCCAAAGGCTCCAGCCATGCAAGACAGCTCCCCCAGGCTTCAGAAGCCAAGCACACAGCCTTGCCACTTCCCAATGACACAGTCAGCATCCAGGACCAGGGAGGGTGGGTGTCACAGCAGGGCGAGGGGTAGGAAAACTGAATGTCAATGTGGAGGGTTCAGTGTGTGGTTACAGAGACAAACAGGCTCTGCTTCTTCTGTCAGATTCTGCCCTACTTCCCCAGAACCTCATGACAAAAATGCAAAGTGTGATCTAATGGCCCAGGAAGTGGTAAAACATACCTGGCATGTGTGAGGCCCTGGGTTATATCCCCAGCACCACACGGGAGCACCATGGACAGCATCAAAAAATGCTCCATGGTTGGTGGAATGGTTCTTCAGCCCCTCCCCCCCTCAGAAATGACTTAGCAGTGTGGCAAAGACTTTAAGATCATCCCCAATGAGGGCTCACCCAGTAGAACTCATACATCATCATAAATAAGGACCCAGGTTCAAGTCCCCACTCCCCACTTACAAGGCAGATTCTTCAGGAATGGTGGGTCAGTGATGCAGATGTGTCTCTCTTTCTCTCTTTCCCTCTCTATCTCTCTCTGTCTCTCACCCTCCATCAAAAGAGAAAGAAGAAGGGGGAAAATGGCTACTGGCGACACTGGCACCATGCAGGCACGGACTACACCACAGGGATGATAACCTTGGTGACAAACTAGATTATTTACATTTTTAAAAAATTATTCCCAGAACAAAGTTAAAAAGAGAGAGAGGAAAAACTATAATCAAGTTTACCTCACAGGTTTTCAAATCTCATCTCTCCCAAGAACTCGCTGTAATTGTGAAATGTAATTAAATGTTCCAGAAACTGGTAAAGGAAAACAGGCTGTTTCTATGAAAGTGAGTTTGAGAAGATTCATCACCAGGAGTGTGCTTTGAAAACCACCATAACTGGACACAAGTTTGGAAGCGGTCTTCGTAACTCAAGTTAGTCATTACAGTTGGAATGACTCTGCCGTCAGTCACCTTACACCTGTCTTTCTAGTTGTCTTTACATTCTCACTGCATTGGAAAGAAACGGAACTCAAAGATGAAGTAATCTCCCTGGGCCTTGTAAGAAAGACAGCTCAAAATACACCAACTAGCAGATTCATTTTCAAAGAAAAGCCCATAATTCCCCCTTAAAGATTGGGAAGATCTAAGTGGAAAAAATTTTTTTGAAATACAGATGATCTCTCCTGTGAGCTCTTTCCAACGTTTTATTAAATCTACAGCATCATCTTGAGAAGTTTATTGTTTGTTTTAAAGATTTTATTTATTTTTAATGAGAAAGATAGAGAGAGACCAGAACCCTGCACAGCCCAGGCTGATAGTGCTGCTGGGGATTGAACCTGGGGCTAGAACCTCAGATGCAAAAATCATATAATCATAATGCTAGCTCTCCTGTCTCCCTGCCTGAGAGGTAAGTTTTAATTATCGTATTTTAGAGAAGGGGGAACTGAGGCTTGAGGAATGTAGAAAGCCCATCCAGTGTCAAATGTAGTAGTGGAGGAGGGGAGTTTGAGGGTCCAAGTGTAGCACTTTCCAGCGCTAAGAGCTAGGCCCACACCCCACTGACAGAGAGGGCCCTGGAGGTATCCAGGTAAGGATTCCACTCTGTTGCAATCCCTCAGCACCTGCCACCCCAGAGCTCTCTGGTGACCTAGGATAACGATCTAAGGACCATCTGTGGCTGGCAGACAGACTGATTCAGACTGGACTGAGATTGCTGGTGAGAAGAAATCTTAATTGGCTTCAGAATCTTAGTGACCCACTTCCGGTTTTCCTAAGGAGATCGGCAAGTGACGTCCCAGACCGGGTTGCGGAGCCCCAGAGGCCCCGCAGTTTCAGTCTGCAGTCAGGCCTGGCCCAGCCTGCGGGGAACCTTACCTGAAGGGTGGCGGTCACGTGGTGCGGTGTGGCACGTGGGGGCTGGAGCAACAGCCAGGTGGGATGACTCCTTTCAGTTTCCCCAGCCTTGAGTTCCTAACAGAGAAGAGAAATGAGAAGGTGAAGCAGGGGATGATCAAGAACACAGTTAGGCACTGTCTTAGAAAGTGAGAATCCCTGGAGTTAAAAAAAAAAAAATCAAAGTTTAGATAATATGGGGGTGGGGCAGGGAATCGCCCTTGAAATCGACAAGGGTATTGCAGTTGTGCACAAGCATCACTTGTGCCCGGCACTTCCCCAGCCCGTGCTGAGGGTTTCGTCCTCCCTCTCGCTTTGCGTCCTCCTCTTGCCGAATTCTTCCTCCTCCATGCCCAGTCTCACCCACACTTTCTAAAGAAGGGACAGCAATTCTGAGGCTCTTTCTTGTCCAGCACCAAATTGCAAGGGTTCTGCCGAGCGCCGTCCCCCGTGTGGCCGCTAGATGGCGGCATCGCTCAGCGCACGGCACCTGGCAGCCTCCCACACCCGCAGCGGCCCGGCTTCCTCCCCATCCTGGAGAGGACGGGACACCGCGTTCCGGCCAAGCAGCCTCATTGTGACTGACTGGTGCACCAGACATCTAGAGATTTAACCGTTGGTGGCCCTTCCAACTCAGCAACCACGGTAGGCGCTGAAAGAACAGGTGGGAATGCTTAACAGTAGGAAGGACAGATTGGGTAAAGTAAAATAAATAAATACCTGTTGTAATAGTACTTACAGAATAAGGGAGTCCCCACCCTATCATAACACTTTCCCTGGGTTCTCTGAGCACACACATTGATAACTACTTTTCAAAGACTTTCTCTTGATATTTTATTTATTTTAATGAGTGACAGAGACAGAAGAGAGAGATACAGAGACAGATCACAAGCTCTGCTCAGTTCTGGCTTATGGTGGCACTGGGGATTGAATCTGGGTCCTCAGAGCCTCAAACATGAAAGGCTTTTGCATAACCATCATGCTATCTCCCCAACACAATAACTAATTATTGTCCAACCCTGTAGATACCATAGATGGTAAATTCTAAAAGAACTGAAAAGCTAACTTTGTTCTAGAAGTTTGTTGTTAAGATAATATAACAGTTGTTGAGTATTTCTCTGTAATAAACATTGGAGTGGAAATTACATAGATGAATTCATGAGATTTTTATGACAAATCCAAGGAGAGGACTCTTGCTTTAATCCCCATTTGAGAAAGAGGGAACTGAGGCACTGACTTTGCCTAAGATGACACATTTAATTAGGATTCAACCACAAGCAGGTTAAAGTCAGAGTTTAGGCTCTCAACTACAGTACAAGTCAGTAGACAACTTTGGGGAATTTAATTCGAAGGCAGGTAAATAGATAAGAACTGGAAATGCATTGAAGGTTAAACAGCAACACCCCAAAAATGGAGGGAAGGAAACTGATGCCTCTCAGAAAACAGGGAGGCTGAAGCAAAACCCTCTTACCCCACCACAGCCACAGGGCACAGCTTGGTGACCTCTGAGAATGCAATTTTAACAGTGCCTGTTTAAGAGGTTTGGTGGCAACACTAAGGAGCAGTGTGGGGAGAGGAAACTGAGATGTTTTGTTGCACAGGGAAGACAATAAATAGACTAGAAGAGACAGCAAGGTCAAGCAAAGGCATATTGGTTTTCTTTTGAGCTTTTTAAAAATAGAATAAAGTGTGGGCATCTTTGAAAACTGGGAGACCTAAGGGGTGGGTAGTGGGAGTGCTGGGAAATGGAATGGGAAGGGGGAGGGGAGGGCAGGGCCAAGGGCTCAGGAGAGATGCCTAAGTCTGGACAAGGGGAAAAGCTTCTTGCTCCCTGCCTCCCACGTTTTGACTGCAGCTGAATGGCATTCACTGTGATGGAGATACGGAGGTGGGAAAGGAGACAGGTGAGCAAGTTCAGCTCTTCAAAGTGGCCTTAAGTGTCCCAGAAAAGCCAGAGCTGAATTATCTGCCAAGAATGGAAAGAAAGGGAGCAGGCTGGGGGAGACAACATAATGGTCTTGCAAAAAGTCATTAGTGCCTGAGGCGCTGAGGTCCGGGGTTCAATCCCCAGCACCACCATAAGCCTGAACTAAGCAGTGTTCTGATAAAAATAGAGATAATTAAAAAATGGAGCGATCCCACAAAATAGGTCACATGTCTTGATATGCAGATCAACCAGGGTCAAGCAGCCTGGACTAGCACTAACCCACTCACTGTGGCATCAGAAACAAGATGGTGCAGTATTGGTAACTCCTCATGTGTATTCGGGTGTTGAGATATTTGACAGAGAGATCCTGTGGTCCTCATCTGCCAGCAGGGAAAACGAGAGTGCAGACATGTTCTCTGGCCTGACTGAAAGCCACCAGCAAAAGCAGGGACAGGGATGGAATTGGTACCTACAAGCCTTCCTGATCTGATTCTATTTCAGTTCTCTCAAATACTTCTCAAAAATGCCAAGGGCCCCCAGAGAGACCCAGACACACCACACGCCTAGAACCCAGGCATACCAGGTGTGACACCCAAGAGAACTATGTTCTCCTGGAGTGGCCTTGGGCTGCACTCTGCATGGTTCCGGAAGTTAGGGGGCTGTGTCTTGATAACTTGAATGTAGTGTGTTGATATAGTGATGACACGATGTCCTTCACATGCTGTGATTGCTTCTAGCACTGTTTAATGACTACTTTCCTTCTCTATTTTGTATGTCAGACAGGGTGGCTAATGCAATGGCAGATCTTTTTACTCTTTTTTTCTTACCACCAGAGTTATTATTGGGACTTGGTGCCTGCATGGTGAATTCACCACTCCTGGCAACTCTTTTTCCCTTGTTTAAAAACTATGATAGAGACAGAGAGAAATAGGATGAGAGAGGGAGAAAGAGGGACACCTGCAGTACTGAGCCACTGTGTGTGAACCGCCCCCCCCCCCACATACACATACACCCTGCAAGTAGTTACCAGAGGTTCAAAGCCGGTCCCTGTGCATGGTATGTGTGCACTCAATGAGCTAGCACTGCCGGGTCCTGGCAGATATCTTAAGAGGATTATTTTGAATGTTTTATCTGCATTACCAATGAAAAGGATGACAGGCAGATTACCCTCCATTTAAACTTGAGGGATGAGGACAAAATGGAAGAAGTATCTGTCAGAAGAGCATCCTTTTGTGGCTGTTCATGGTCCAACTGCAAAAAAAGAAAGAGTGTCTGCCTTCTTTTATTTATTTGTATTTGCATTTCCACCAGGGTTATCTCTGGGGCTCAGTGCCTGCATGATCCACTGTGCCTGGCATAAGACAGACTTTTTTTTTTTGTTCTAATAAGACAGAGAAAAATTGAGAGGGGTGGGAAATAGATTGAAAGGGAGGGAAAGAGAGACACCTGCAACATTGTTTTACTGTAAACGATGCTCCCTCTTTGCAGGTAGCAGCGGAAGGCTTGAGCCTGGGCCCTTGACCATAGTAACCTGTACACTCAACCCCATGCACCCTCATCCAGACCCCGTGCCTGCCTTTTGACAAGGCTGCACACCTTGGTCGTGCCTTTTGGGAGAATGGAGAACCAGTCGGGACAGAGGATGAGGTCATGGCACTCTGTGCGCACATGGGGGTGGAGGGAGATAAGAGGGTGGCAACGGGAAGCAAATGGAAAAAAAAAAACTTCATCTACTGGTTAGTGAGAGAAAAAGAGCAGTTCTAGAGAACCAGGAAGATCACTCTGACACATGTAAGGCCTCTACAGCCTGGGAGTAAACTTAGCATAAACATAAATGCAAACAAAATGATAGAAAGGGAGTCCAAGCTTACATTAATTACTCCACATCATCAAGACCACACTTGATAAAAAAAAATCATCATAAGCTTAGAGAAATCTTTTTTCAACCCAGCTGCTTTAATCTGCAGCCATGCACTGTGTTAAATCACCAGGTTTGAGAGAAGCTGTGAATCTAGAAATCACTCTGAGCTCTTACCTGAGCTGGGTTATGTCATCTGCCCTGGACCCATCCTGGCCACAGCGAGTGTGGCAGTGGCTGGGATACTGTTGCCCTTTAAGCAGGCTTGGAGCAGACTTATAGCAGCAGCACACTGTCCTTGAAGATGAAACATAGAACAGATTAGAGTTTCATCACAGCGGGGAATTCATAATGAAACCTTTTTAGGCTATCTTGTCTCTGATAATCACGAGACACGTTACAGACCCAGCTTCTTTGCAGACTGGAGATTCTCACATTAGTTCCCTCTTTCTGTGAGGGCTGGGTGAGAATGCTTGTTAAGTTTCTCAGATGTTTAGAGGTATGTTTTGGTTTTGTTTTTTAACATTCATAACAGGATTTTAACATTCAACACAAATATACTAGATGGTGTATAACTCTCAAGAGTTGAATCTCATGGATTTTCTAATATGTATATTATCTTTTTTATCTGAACTGATACATAAACTATGAACTTGAAAGTGCCTAGAAAAAAAAATCCCATCAATTAACAAACAGAAGCATAGTAGAAAAAATCAGCCTTAGGGACATGACTGCATGTAATTCTGCCCCTGCTGTTTTAACACCTCAAACAACTTTTACGTTTTATAATGTAAAAAAGAATAATGATTAATAAGAGAAAAGGAGCAGAGAGAACCAGAGTATCACTTTGAAACATGGAATACCAAGGATCAAACTCAAGACCTCATGCTTGAGAGTCCAACGTTTTATCTACTGTGCCATCTCTGGGGCCACTATTTGTCATTTTCTCTTCTTGAACCTGGGGGACTTAGGGAGGAAGTCATTCTTCTTTCACTTTACTGGAGGGAGGGTAATGGTTTACAAAACAGTTATTGACAAGTATGTACAGCCTCTCATCTCCACCCCCCATAACAGGTATTTGAATGACACGCTTCCATAGCCTAGGTCCTTTAACAACAACATACACCAGGACCTCAGAGCCCCTCCATCCCATTCATTTCCCTCTTTCCCCAGAGTCCTTTGCTTTAGTGCAATACACCACACCCAGTCCAGACTTCACTTTGTGTTTTCCTTACCTATCTTTGATTCTTAGGTTCTACCTACTAGTGGTGAGAAAGTCATGGTATATATACACAATAGAATATTCTGTACCTGTTAAAAATGGAGTCATCTTCTTTGCCATATCTTGGACAGCACTTGACAGTATGTTGAGTGAGGTAAACCAGAAAAAGGATGAATACCAAAAAGATCATTTTTATGCCTCTTTGATGAGTAGGGAAACTGAGCAGCAGAATGCATGATACTTGTTCACAGTCTTAAAGCTAGTTGAGGGGACTGAGAGCTGAGTGTTAGGCTTCCTCCTCCACTTTGACCAGCAATCATCACTCCCTAGATACCTTCACTCTCCTCTAAAGGTTGCTGATGTGCTCTACATGCTCCCTTTCTCCCACCCTCTTTGCCTATTCTCACCTGCTTTTCCCCTACCATTTATCCCTCCCCTTCCTTGAAGTTTAAGATGGAGAGCAAGAGAGCAAGAGAGATGCCTGCAGACCTGCTTCACCACTTATGGAGCACCCTCCCTGCAGGTGGGGAGCCAGGGTCTGGAACTCGGATCCTTGCCTCAGTCCTTGCCCAGCCTCCATCCAGACATGTTTTATTGGGTGGGGGAAGTGCTGGGGCTCCTGCATGGAAGGCCTGTATTCTCCCTCTGAACTCCATCCTTGGCCCATTTTCAATTACACTTTGGGACACAGAAGTATCTAAGGAACATTTCTGAACAACAAATATATTCAAAACCAACTGCAAATAACTTGGCATCGCAACGGAGCTAGCAGAGGAAGGAGGACAGGAATCTGGGTGTGATTCAGGAAAGCAGAAATCCCCCTCTACCTCTGTTCTCTTCAGGCATTTTCACCTCTCAGTTCTTGCCTCTGAAAACAAATACCACACTCATGTGTCTATTGGACAGTTAATACATTTCCTCCTAGAGCAAAAGCCACACTAGCCTCACTTTCTCTTATTAACTCGTTCTAGTTGAGTTCACAGGGCATCCAGTGCTGCCTGTTAGTGAATAACTCTGGCACAGGTTAGGGGGAATCATGTTCACAGTTTGTTTTACAGTAGCAGGTGGGTGTGAAAGAATGAGAATGACTCTCTTTCTCCCTTTGAATTTGCTCCCTACAGTTAGACAAGAGAGCACTAGCCTTCTATCCATTTCTGGAATTATAATTTCTATTAGGATAAAAGGTAAGGTGAATTAATTATTGCAGATTCTATGCTAAGAATATCCTCTCCCCCCTATGAAGGTTTATTTTTACTACAAATACATTATCCAAAAAAAATATGAAAAGAATGAATTTTCTCTGATGAGCAGAAATTACATTTAACATAGTTAAGTAACATGGCAACCCCAAATCTCACACTAGAGTGACATTTGTATCTTTTTAAAAGAACTACTTGTATTTCTTTCTTTTTTCCTAATCTCTTCAAGAACGGATGTAGGAGGACAGCACACTGAATGTTATAAATTTTCCAGAATGTTTTTCTACTTTGGAGTTTCACATTTTGAATTGGGCATTTGTTCCCATGTCGAGAAAGCAGACCTTGATTTTGATTACAAGTTCACAGATCATGCTTCTAATTTTCCCACATTCCATATTTTGAAACAGTAGAAAATAGGTTTGAAATGCTGAATTCAGAGCAGGGTAAGGTCTTCTCTTGACACATGAATGTAGCAAACAGTCCATTACCCCTCCACTTTCTGTTTGGAGATTTAAGATTTACAGCCTTAGAATTTATTTGCTGACCTCCCTCACCTTGGTTACTCTGGCTGTATCACTAAACAAATATTTATTCACTCAGTAAGCATTTATTGAGAATCTCCTGGGTGTGGGGCTCTAACCAGCACCAGGATTTACTATGGTAAATAATGAGATAAAAATGTATGGCTCCTATCAGCAGGTTACAAATTTCAGCCATGGGCTCTTCTGTCCAATATTCATCATGTCTGTTCTGTATAACCAGGGCCAGGACTATATGGAGGCAAGACTAAACATTTTAGGGACTCTTACTCTCAGACTGTGCAAATGCAAGTGGGTGCTGGAGTGTAAGCCTCTCAGTAAAGTTTGGGTTCTCCCTTTGCCCTGGTCCTGTCTCAGAACTCATTACTTTCCCCTTCACCCACAAAGCAAGATCACTTCCTGTCTGGGTCCTTCATACACATAGCAAAGCAGCACACCATATTAATGAGTTATTTCACTGGTCCTGTGGTGTAGGTTTTATGTTACGAAATTTAGTTTATTTTTTAAATAGATTTTATTTATTGTGAATAGAGGCAGAAAGAAGTTGCGAGGGAAGGAAGAGATAGAGAGATAGATAGATGGTAGATAGATAGATACATAGATACATAGATACATAGGTAGATACATAGATGGATGGATGGATGATAGGGACCCACAGCACTGCTTTACTGCTTATGAAGCTTCCCACCTGCGGGAGGGACTTGGGGGCTGGAACCTGGGTCCTTATTATTGTAATGTGTGCACTCAACCAGGTGCACACTATGTTATGAATCAGCCCCTATGTTACGAATTTTAGAGGGACACAGATTTTCAACCCATAGACTGAAGCTTTGGTAAATGATTCCTCCATTTATCTGAATCTATGCAATCTGTTGCACATTTTTGTGTTTCTTTTCACTCTAACAGAGGCGAACATCAGTCCAACAAAGAATGACAAGCATCATATGGTCTCATTTATATGTGGAATAAAAAACAAAACAAAACTCAGACTCAAGGCCCGGAGATGATACAATGATTAGAGTGCTGGACTCATAAAAGTGAGGTCCTGAGATGGGCCCCCAACATTACATGTTCAGAGAGATACTCTGGCTCTTTCCCCCAATCCCAATAATAAAATAAATAAATTTAAATTGTATTTAAAATAGTTAATATTATTTCATTAAAATAGTATATGTTGCTTTGTTTATCAGTATGATTAATAATATACTGATTAATAGCTAGTGATAATGTAAATCAACTATACAATTATAATTTATATATATGTCTTATGTATTATAATTAGTTATATCAAATTATTTATTTAAAATAAATTTAAAATATAAGGCTTCAAACTCAGAAACAGAGTAGATTGGTCATTGTCAGAGGTAGGTAATTGAGTAGGGAAATTAGAGTGAAAGTATTGGAAAAGGGATAAAACTCATATAAAATTCAAAAACTGATTATACATAATGCTTTATTGAAAAACACTATCCAATCAGTTCTTTGAGATCCAGGTTTCACAACTACTGTCCTAGATAGTGGTGAAGGGACCCTGTAGATAACTCTCAGTAGCAGGTATGCAGGGGGTTTGAAAACTATTTTATTAATGGGATTGGAGGGAGACAACCAGAGTTCTCTCAATATGAGGGGGCTGGGAAGATAGCATAATGGTTATGCAGAAAGACTTTTATGTCTGAGGCACTGGAGGTCCCTTCTTCAATCCTAAGCACCACCATAAGCCAGAGGCAGAAAACAGAATTGAATGATTTCTTGAGACATTTCACAGTTGAAAGATCAATGATTCAAAATCCAAACTAAGAACCCCAAGTGTGTTTTGTACTTATAGAAATGCAAAAGTATCTTCTGTTATTACTGTTTTTGGACTTTATTCAAATTAGGACCAGTTAGAATTTTAAGATATCTCTCTCTCTCTCTCTCTCTCTCTCTCTCTATCTCTCTCTCTCTCTCTCCCAACACATTAACTAACCTGTACCTTTCCCTAGCAATTCCTTTCTAGTGAGTGTGAACAATTATCACTCTACATTTCTCTACAAAATACATATGTTCTGCTTTATCCTGGGAATACAAAAGTGGAGAATAAATATTGTCTTGTTTATGACCTATGATAAATAGATTTGTAAGTCAATAATGGACAAGGAGTAGGATATTATAGGTGCCACAAGAGAAAATAGAGAGCTAAAGGAGGGGATGGGATGAGTGTCACTTCCTAATGAGATAGAATCAGCAATCTAAGAATCTCATAAATAATTTCCCCAGAACTAGCACTTTCTGAATTGAGTGCCTTTTCAGGACTCAGTTTTCCCAGATTCCTTTTCTTCTACGTAATTTATCATAATCTAATTAAAGATTTCTTTTAAAGCTTCACACCTGTATGTATATAAAACAGCTCACTCTTGCTGGATCTTTTTTTCTCTTTATCATTTTATTGGGGGGGTGATGGTTTGCAATATGGCTGTTGACATATGGGTACTATTCATATCTCCCCAGGATAGATGTCTACAAAAACACTCTCACTCCAGCTTAGGTCGTGTTCCACCATCATGCACCAGAACCTCACAGCCCCCTCCCCACCTCCCCTTCCCTAGAGTCCTTTGCTTTGGTGCAATATACCACATCCAGTCCAGGTTACACTTTGTGTTTTTCCTTTTTGTCCTTCTTTCTCAAATTCTAGCTATAAGTGAGATGATGTGGTATTCATCTTTTTTTTTTTTTTGCCTCCAGGGTTCTCACTGGGGCTCAATGCCTACACTATATGAATCCACTGCTCCTAGAGGCCATTTCCCCCCATTTTTGTTGCCCATGTTATTATTGTTATTGTTGTTATTGCTGGTGTTGGATAGGACAAAGAGTAATCCAGAGAGGAAGGGAAGACAGAGAGGAGGAGAGAAAGATAGACACCTGCAGACCTGCTTCACCACTTGTAAGGCGACTTCCCTGTAGGTGGGGAGCCAGGCCCTTGAACGTTAAGATCCTCTTAAAGCCAATCCTTGAGCTTTGCACCTTGTGCACTTAACTTGCTGTGCTACCACCTGACCCCTGGTATTTATCTCTTTAACTTATCTCATTTAACATGATTTCTTCAAGCTATAGCCAAGATGAGGTGAAGGAGATAACTTCATCGTTCTTAACAGTTGAGTAGTATTTCATTGTATGTATATACCACAACTTTTATAGCCACTAATCAGTCATTAGACATAGGGTTGCTTCCAAGTTTGAGCTATTACAAAGTGTGCTACTAGGGGCCAGGTGGTGGTGCACTTGGTTAAGTGCACATGTTACAAGGACCCAGGTTCAAGCTCCCAGTCCCCATCTGCAGGGGGAAAGCTTCATAAGTGATAAAACAGGGCTGTAGGTGACTCTCTGTCTCTCTCCATCTCTGTCTCCCCCTTCCTCTCAATTTCTGTCTGTCTCTATCCAGTAAATAAATAAAGATAATAAAAAGTGCTTGAACATAGGTATACACAGATATTTTTGGATGAGTGTGTTTGATTCCTTAGGATATATCCTCGGGCGAGGAATTTCCAGGTCATTGGTTAGGTCTATTTCTAGCCTTCCAAGAGTTCTCCATATTACTTTCCACAGGGGTTGGATCAATTTGCATTCCCACCAGCAGTGTAGAAAGCTTCCTTTACCCCCCCACAGCCTCTTCAGCATTTGTTGGTACTGGGTTTTCTAATGAATGACATCCTCATAGGAGTAAAGTTCTATCTCATTGTTGTCTATATTTTGATTCATTTATATTTAAGAAGTAGAATATAAAATATCAAAATTTCCCCTAGGAAGATCAAAATTGGTTGGTGAAACTTTTGCTGTAGGGGTGTGTGTGTGTGTGTGTGTGTGTGCATGTAAACCACAATATAGAATTTACTTCTTAGTGTGTCACTGTCAGGCAGTTTAGCCATGGAATTAGACTTTAATCCCCATGAAAGTGCTTATTAGTCACCTAGCAAATATTTGTTGAATTGACTGGATGACATGTGTGTGTGTGTGGATTTACTCAGCAAATACTTGCAAAGTCTGTGTACATATGATTGACCATTGCAATCTCTCATTTAAATTTTGTGAGCATGGAGTCGGGAGGTAGCACAGTGGGTTAAGCACACGTTGTGCAAAGTGCGAAGACTGGCGTAAGCAACCCAGTTCAAGCCCCTGGCTCCCCACCTGCAGGGGGTTCGGTTCACAGGCAGTGAAGCAGGTCTGCAGGTGTCTATCTTTCTCTCCCCGTCTCTGTCTTCTCCTCCTCTCTCCATTTCTCTCTGTCCTATCCAACAGTGAAGACATCAACAACAATAGCTACAACAACAATAAAAACAAGGGCAACAAAAAGGAAATAAATAAATATTTTAAAAAATTGTGAGCATACAGAATGACAGTAGTCTTTTAAAGGTTTATCATGTTCAGTAAAAAAAAAAAAAAATCCCTTCTAGGGGTAGGAATAA